>NW_019942857.1:55370-66178 GCF_002910315.2 Salvelinus sp. IW2-2015 | reverse complement strand
ATTGGTGCCCGATTACTTACTGTGTTGCTTTTGTGGGCTGGACATACAGTTGTTACAGCTGAACATACATATGATACCATGCTCTATGGCTTATGTCACCGTGTCGGTGGCTGTGGGGTAAAGGATCGCGTGCTATGATTGCTTACAATGGCCACTCGGTTGTGGAGTATGTGTTATGGAATTGGGAACATATTAAAACGCGCAAGAGTCGCACAACTCGGAAAGCTAGTTTGTGTTGCTCATGTTATCCACAACAGCACTTACATGGGGTACGAGGCCCTTATAAGAGCAGGAGAAGCCATGGCATCTAACGAATCTACGACTTAAAGCGAGCAAGCATGGATCTAACCAGAACCATGCCTTTCCATTCTACATTGCCTACAGAGCAGAGCAAGCCATGAATCGAACCAGAAACCATGCTTTTCCATTGTCTACTTTACAGAGCAAGAGCAAGCCATGGATCCTAACCAAAACCATGCTTTTTCCATTCTCTTACTTTACAGAGCCAGAGCAAGCCATCGGATCTAACCAGAAACCAAGCTTTCCATTTCAGCTTTTACAGAGCAGGAGCAGCCATGGATCCTAACCCAGAAACCATGCTTTTCCCATTTCTACTTTACGAGCAAGAGCAGGCCATGACTAACCAGAACATGCTTTTCCATTTCTACTTTACAGAAGCACGCAGCAAAGCAGCATGGAGTCTAACCAAAAACCCATGCCTTTTCCATTTCTACTTTAAGAGCAGAGCAAGCCAATGATTCTAACCGAAACCCATTGCGTTTTCCATTTTACATTTCACAGAGCAGAGCAAGCAGGATCTAACCGGAAACATTGCTTTTCCATTTCTACTTTACCGAGCAGAGCAAGCCAGCGCATCTAACCCAGAACCATGCTTTTCCCAATTTCTACGTTACAGGCCAGAAGCGTCCATCGATCTTAACGCCAGAAACCATGCTTTTCCATTATCTACTTTACAGAGCAGAGCAAGCCATGGGAGCTTAACCAGAAACCACTGCTTTTCCATTTCTACTTTTACAGAGCAGAGCACAAGCCAGATCTAACCAGAAACATGCTTTTCCATTTCTACTTACAGAGCAGAGCAAGCCACATGGATCTAACAGAACCATGCTTTTCCATTTCTACTTACAGAACAGAGCAAGCATGATCTAACCAGAACCATGCTTTCCATTTTCTTACAGAGCAGAGCAAGCCATGATCTAACCAGAAACCATCTTTCCATTTCTTACTTTACAGACAGAGCAAGCCATTGGATTAACCAGAAACCATGCTGTCCATTTCTACTTACCAGAGCGAGCAAGCCAGGATCTAACCAGAAACCCATGCTTTTCCGATTTCTACTTACAGAGCCAGAGGCAAGCCATGGATTTAACCAGGAAACCATGCTTTCCATCTCTACTTTACAGACAGAGCACACGATGCATCTAACCAGAGACCCAGTGCTTTTTCCAATTTCTTACTTTACCGAGCAGAGCAAGCCATGGGATCTAACCAGAAACCATGCGTTTTCCATTTCTACTTACAGGCAGAGCAAGCCATGGATCTAACCATAAAAACATGCTTTTCCATTTCTACTTTACGACAGAGCCAAGCCATGGAATCTAACCAAAAACCAATTGCTTTTCCATTTCTACTTTACAGAAGCAGAGCCAAGCCATGATCTAACCAGAACCATGCTTTTCCATTTCTAACTTATACAGAGCCGAGCAAAGCCATGTATCTGAACCAGAAAACCATGCCGTTTTCCATTTCAACTTACAGAGACGAGCAAGCCATGATCTAAACCAGAAACCATGCTTTCCATTTCTACTTACAGAGAGAGCAAGCCATGGATCTAACCAGAAACCATGCTTTTCCATTTCTAATTTACAGCAGCAGAGCAAGCCAATGGATCATAACCAGAACCATGCTTTCCATTCTACTTTACCAGAAGCAGAGCAACATGGATTTAACCAGAAACCATGGCTTTGTTCCATTTCTACCTTTACAGAGCAGAGCAAGCCATGGATCTAACCAGAAACCATTGCTTTACCATTTTACTTTACAGACAGAGCAGCCATGCATCTCTAAACCAGAAACACATGCTTTTCCATTTCTACTTTACAGAGCAGAGGCAAGCATGGATCAACCACGAAACATGGCTTTTCCATTTCTTACGTTTACAGAGCAGAGGCAAGCCCTGATTAACAAAACCATGCTTTTCCATTTCTACTTTACAGAGCAGCACGCAACCATGGATCGCAAACAAAACCACATGCTTTTCCACTTTTACTTTACGAAGCAAGCAGCATGGATCTAACCAGAAACCAGCATTTTCCATTCTACTTTACAGAGCCGAGCAAGCCGATGGATACTAACCAGAAACCATGCTTTTCGATTTCTCTTTACAGCAGAGACAACCATGGATCTAACAAAAACCATGCTTTCCATTTCTACTTTTACAAGCAGAGCAAGCCATGGATCTAACCAGAAACCATGCTTTCCATTCTATTTATCAGAGAGACGCAAGCCATGGATCTACCAGAAACCCATGCTTTTCCATTTCTACTTCACACTTCTGTTAATACAACAATTGTCTGCTTCCCAAATGGCTCCCTATTATAGAGCCACTACTGGGCATTTCTCTCTTCTCTTTCTCTATCGGTCTCTCCCTTCTTCTCTCCCCTTTTTCTTCGGTCTACGCCCTTCATTTCTCTCCCCCCTTTTCTCCCGCTCTCCGCTTTCAATTTCTCTCCCCCTTTTCTCTTTCTTTCTCTCTTGGTCAAAGCCGACCTCAATAGTAGTTGCCATTATGTAGGGAATAGCTGCCATTTGGAGCCTCTCCTAGAGATGCCTTCTGAAGGACTTTTAACTGTACTCCACTGCCCAGAAACAGGGCTTTCTAATTAGTTGTCGCCCGCCTCTTGGGGCTCTGAGCATGACAGTGTGACCTCTTTACGTGTGTGGTGTGGTGCTGTGTGGTGTGGTGATGTGTGTGTGTGTTGTGTGTGCTGCGTTGTGTGTTTAGTGGTTGTTGTAGCAAAGCAGCACTGCGCCCTGTCTGGACCCAGCGGAGAACCCAGGCGTTTTCCCCGCCAGACGGCAGTCTCACTCTCTCATCCCCCAGCTAGGGAGCTTCATCCCCTGCCGCAGGTGACTCCACACCTTCACCCTCTCCATCACTGAAGCACTGGCGAGCCTCTCTTTTTCATATGGCTCACACACAGCACTCACCAGCACGTACACCCCCCCACCCAACCCCCCCACCAACCCTATTCCCCCTGAAAGTGAAGACGGAGAGAGAGAGAGAGAGAGAGAGAGAAGAGAGAGGAGAGACGAGAGAGAGAGAGAGGAAGACGAGAAGAAGAGAGAGAGAGAGAGAGACAGAAAAGAGAGACCAGGAAAGAGAAGGAGAGAGAGAAGGGAGAGCGGGAGACGAAGGACGGTACGAGCAAGACGAGAGAGAGAAGGGAGAGAGAGAGAGAGAGAAGAGAGAAGAACGAGAGGAGAGGAGGAGAAGAGAGAAGAAAGGAGGAGGAGAGAGAGAGGAGAGAGAGAGAGAGAGAGAGAGAGAGAGAGAGAGAGAGACAGAAGAGAGAGACGAAGAGAGAGAGAGAGAGAGAGAGAGAGGCGATTGTGACTAGCCGTAGATTTTTTAAACCTCTCTCTTTTCCTGGCCAATCTAATACTCAGGCGGCAGTGTATGAAGCCAGGTCGCCCGGCCCTGGCCCGACATAGTTCTATGTTCCTCTGAGGCGAGTCTCACACATACAATATATACCTGTGTGTGTATCTTATTTTGACCAGTTTCTCACAGCAGCACAATAATCCATGAAGCAACAGGACATGTTCATTATTAGTGACATTTTGGAGTGCGAAAATGAAAACTTTTACTAAACCTTTTTAAAACATTGATACACGACAAGGCAGGAAATTCTCTGTGACCAAATAATAAACTAGATGCTCCCTTATCACATCACAGCACCATTCCTGCAAACCTCAACCTTCCCTGAGTCCACATTCACAGCACCAGTTCTGAGGACTGCAACCTTCCCTGATCACATCACAGCACCATTCTGAAACTCAATTCTTCCCTCGATCACAGCAACCATTCTGAGACTCTAACCTTCCCTGATCCACATCACAGCTCCACTTCTGCACACCCTCAACCTCTCCTGATCACATCACTAGCCACCATCTGAAAACTCAACCTTCCCTGCATCACATCACACAGCTCCATTCTGAGACTCAACCTTCCCTTGATCACATCACAGTCACATTCTGAAACTCACCTTCCCTGATCACATTACAGCACCATTCTGAACTTAACTTTCCCCTGATCCACATCACAGCTTCCCATTCTGAGACTCAAACCTCCCTGACACATCACGGAGCACATTCTAACAGCTCAACATTCCCTGATCACATCCACGAGCACATTCTGTAAACCACCTTCCTGATCACATCACAGACTCCATTCTGAGACTCAACCTTCCCTGATCACATCACAGCACCATTCTGAGACTCACCTTCCTCGATCACATCACACGCACCATTCTGAAACTCACACTTCCCTGATCACATCACAGCTCCATTCTGAGACTCAAACCTTCCCTGATCACATCACAGTTCCATTCTGAGACTCAACCTTCCCTGATCACATCACAGCACCATTCTGAGACTCACCTCTCCCTGATCACATCACAGCACCATTTGAGACTCAACCTTCCCATGCATCACATCACAGCACCTTCTGACACTCAAACCCTTCCTGATCACATCACAGCACCATTCTGAGACTCAAACCTTCCCTGATCACATCACAGCACCATTCTGCAGACTCAACCTTCCTACAACATCACAGCACCATTCTGGAAATTAACCTTCCATTAACTTTTTATATTTGGCAGATCGGTCAACTATTTGAAATCATTGAAATGCTCTACTGTGGTGGATGGAGCTTAATAGCTGCAAAATTGCAAACCCTGCCCATCTGCGACTGGCCACTCCGGGCAAGCTAAAAGCAAATGCGGAAAGTATTTTCCAAAGATTTTAAACCTGGTAATTTGAACCAGGTCAGCTCCTTGATAATTGCAGTTGAGAGGATGGAGGAGGGAAGAGGGAGGGATATAGAGAGAGGGATGGCGGAGGATCAGAGGAGGAGGGGATAGAGAGAGGATGGGGGAGGCGGATGGGAGGAGGGATAGAGGGCAGAGGATAGAGGGGAGGATAGAGAGAGGAGAGGGCGGAGGTGATGAGGGATGGGGAGAGATGGGATCGGGGAGGGATGGGAGGGAGGGAGAGTAGATAGAGGAGAGGGCGAGGATAGAGGAGGAGATAGAGGAGGGATGGAGAGATAGAGGGAGGAAGGATAGAAGGCAGGGATGGAGGAGATAGGAGGGATAGAGAGGGAGGGAGGACTAGAGGAGGAGAAGAGGGAGGATAGAGGGAGGATGGAGGAGGGATGGAGGGATATGGGACGAGAAGAGGGAGGTGGAGAGAGGTTGGGAGAGGGAGGGATGGAGAGGAGAGGAGAAGGGATAGAGGAGGGGGAGGGAGGGAAGGATAGAAGGAGTGATAGAGGGAGGGATGGAGGGAGGTAGGGGTGGATAGAGGGAGAGAGGGAGGGATGGAGGGAGGGAGGGATAGAGGGAGGAATGGATAGCTCCTTGATAGCTGCAGTGGTTTCTGGGCTAGCCAAGCTAACCACTAATCTGGGGATACTTTGAAGATATTATCCACTTGAGCCCTCTCTATCTGTTTTGTAGCAGACATGTCAGGGGCTAATTGTTAAAAATTGAGTTATTGAGTTGGTTGCCCTTCTCCAGGCCCTGAAGGACACGGTGTGTGTGTGTGTTTGCATGTGTCCGTGCGTGAGAGCGCACATGAAGGACCTGCGGCAATACAAATTGGATCCCCACAGTATTGGAATTCCACTAGAGTACCCCCCCTGTCTAGAGTACCCCCCCTGTCTTAGCCCAGCCATAATATTCCTCTAATAATTGAAGCACACAGACCATCAAATATCATGCCGTTTTTTTCAATTGATTCAGACAGGGGCACAAAAAAAACCTGTTTGTAATTCTGGTACGGCGTTCTGACTTTTATATTAATGATGAAAAATTCTGCAGGGCGAAAGCATTTGTAATTTGTCCTCTGGCTTTCTCCACTTGTAATGCAGACTACAGAGCTGTTAGGGCTTCTGACAGGCCCACAAACAACCTCCCACATAAACCGTGTACGAACCTAAAGCACTATCAATTAGCTGTGAGTATCAACTAAACATTTCATTTCCATAACAAACATAAACGCCTTGACAAACTACATACATTCACTTAGCAAACACATTTAAATACATATAGCGTATATACATATACCATAGTGTTGAATAATGCAACAAAGTTCACTTCAACTTTACAGTTCACAGAGTCAGTCACTGTTGTGCACACATACAATCTGACTTGCCACGTTTGCTACTGTTAGTGTTAGTACTAGTATTAGTTTTACAACGAGTGGTATATCTGAGCCCATAGGTAGAGCCTGTGGATTACTTTTTCTCGGGGAGGGAGGAATGAAGGGAGGGATGGATAGGGGGAGGGATAGAGGGAGAGAGGGATGAAGGGAGGGATAGAGGGAGGGATGAAGGGATGGAGAGAGGGATGGAGGGATAGAGAGATGAGGATAGAGGAGAGAGGAATAGAGGGGAGGGATGAAAGGGATGAGGGGAGGATAGGGGAGGATGAGGAATGAGGGATAGAGAGGATGGAGGGATAGAGGAAGAGGGAGGATGAGAGGGATAGAGGGAGGGATGAAGGGATGGAGGGAGGGATGGAGGGATAGAGAGATGGAGGGATAGAGGGAGGGAGGATAGAGGGAGGGAGGATGAAGGGATGGAGGAGGGAGGGATCGAGGAGGGATGAAGGGATAGGAAGGAGGATAGATGGATGGAGGATAGAGGATGGAGGTATGAGAGGAGGAGGAGGGAGGGATGAAGGAAGAGGATGGATGAGGGGAGGATAGAGGATGGAGGATAGAGGGATGTGGAGGAGGGATGAGGAGGGAGGGATGAAGGGAGGGATGAGTGGCGAGGGGAGGATAAGGAGGAGGGATGGAGAGGGAGGATAGAGGAGGAGGGATGAAGAGAGGATGAGGGAGGGATAGAGGGATAGAGCAGGGACTAAGATATGATGGATAGAGGGAGGATAGGTGGCTGAGGCAGGATAGATAGAGGAGGATAAGAAGGGAGGGATAGAGATATAGGATGGATAGAGGAGATAGATGGATAGAGGGATAGAGGGAGGGAAGATATGATGGATAGAGGAGGGATAGATGGATTAGAGGCAGGATAGATTAGAGGAGAGAATAAGGAGGGATAGAGGGATAAGGAGGGATAGAGGCAGGAGGATGCAGGAGGTAGGATGGAGGGGATAGAGATAGGGATGAGTCGAGGAGGTGTGATAAGGATAGACTGTATAAATGATGGATAGAGATAAGCAGGAGATGGGGGCGAGGGAGGGAAGAATCTCGAGGAGGGAGGACTACAGAGCACTGGAATAGAGGTATGGATAGGAGATGGAGATGATAGAGGGAGGGAGTGCAGGGAGGAGGACATGAGGAGGATAGACGGAAGGGATAGAGGAACTGGAGGATTCATAGAGGAGGGATGAAGGAGGGATAGGATAGCAGGGAGGGATAGAGAGAGGAGGATAAAGCGGGATAGAGGAGGGATTGATAGCGATGGATATGGAGGGTATGGGAGGATAGAGAGAGAGCGCAGGAGAGAGGGAAGGGATGGAGAGAGGGATGGAGGGAGGGATAGAGGATGAGAGGGATGGGAGAGAGGGATGGATGGAGGAGAGGGAGGATAAGGAAGAATAGAGATAGAGGAGGGATGAAGGATGGAGGAGGATAGGAGGGATGGAGAGGGATAGAGGAGGGATGGTAGAGGAGGATGAAAGGAGGGATGGAGAGAGGGATGAGATGGAAAGGGATAAGGAGGAGGAATAGAGGAGGGATGAAGGATGGAGAGGGATGGAGATGAGAGGGAGGGATAGAGGGAGGGATGAGCTGACTTGGCATGCAGTAAGGAGGTAACGTGAAAGAAGCGGAGTCGCAGCGCTGTCTGATAATGAAATAGTAATGGATGAGAGAGGGAGGGGGCGGTGAGGAGATGAAGAGGACATAAACGCCTTGGTTTTAGAAAGAGAGAGCGAGAGAGGAGAGAGAGGCGTTTAGAGAGAGAGAGGTGTTTAGAGAGAGAGAGAGCAAGAAAGAGATAGAGAGAGGGGTTTAGAGAGAGAGAGAGAGGGGGGGGTTGTAACTGAACTAAATGACTATGGTCCCGTAGCACTCACTTCTGTCATCATGAAGTGCTTTGAGAGACTAGTCAAGGATTATATCACCTCCACCCTACCTGTCACCATAGACCCACTTCAATTTCCATACCGTCCCAATAGGTCCACAGACGATACATTCACCATMACACTGCACACTKCCCTAACCCATCTGGACAAGAGGAATACCTATGTAAGAATGCTGTTCATTGACTACAGCTCAGCATTCAACACCATAGTACCCTYCAAGCTCATCATTAAGCTTGAGACCCTGGGTCTTGACTCCACCCTGTGAAACTGGGTCCTGGAACTCCTGACGTGAATGTAGGAAACAACATCTCCATTCAGCTGATCCTCAACACTGGGGCCCCACAAGGGTGCGTGCTCAGCCCTCTCCTGTACTCCCTGTTCACCCACGACTGCGTGTCCATGCACGCTTCCAACTCAATCATCAAGTTTGCAGATGACACAACCATAGTGGGCTTGATTACCAACAACAACGAGACAGCCTACAGGGAGGAGGTGAGGGCCCTCAGAGTATGGTGTCAGGAACATAACCTCACACTCAATGTCAGCTGTATCATTGCCTGGTACGGCAACTGCACCGCCCAAAACCGCAGGGCTCTCCAGAGGTTAGTGAGGTCTGCACAATGCATCACCGGGGGCAAATTACCTGCCCTCCAGGACACCTACACCACCCGATGTCACAGGAAGGCAGAAAATATCACTTCCTTCCAGAAGGCGAGGTGAGTACAGGTGCATCAAAGCTGGGACAGAGAGATTGAAAAACAGCTTCTATCTCAAGGCCATCAGATTGTTAATCAGCCACCACTACCACAGAGAGGCTGCTGCCTACCTACAGACTTGATATCATTGGCCACTTTAATAAATGGAACACTAGTCACTTTAATAATGCTACTTTAAGAATGTTAAATATYTCACATTACTCATCTCATATGTATATACTGTATACTGTATCCTAGATAGTGAAGGGTGCAGTATACAGTATCCTTCACTATCTATTCTTTACTATCTTTTGCATCTCAGCCGCTCTGTCACTGCTCATCCATATATTTTATACTTATATATTCTCATCCCATTCCTTTACTTAGATTTGTGTGTATTAGGTATTTGTTGTGGAATTGTTAGATTACTTGTTAGATATTACTGCACTGTCGGAACTAGAAACACAAGCATTTCRCTACACTCACAATAAAATCTGCTAACCATGTGTAAATAACATTTGATTTGATTTGTGTAGAGAGAGAGAAAGAGAGAGAAAGGGAGAGAGGGGTGGAGAGAGAGAGAGAGAGAGGAGAGAGGAGAGTGGAGTGGAGAGAGAGAGAGGAGAGAGAGTAGGAGGGGAGAGGAAGAGGACGAGAGCGGGTGAGAGAGAGAAGAGACACGAAGAGAGCGAAGGAGAGGAGAGTGGAGAGAGAGAGAGGGAGAGAGAGAGAGGTGGACAGAGAGAGAGGGGGGTGGAGAGAGAGAGAGAGGGTGAGAGAGAGAGAGAAAACCCTCTATTCACAGTACCTCTATGAGAAAATATAATGTGTAGGAAGCATCGCAACGACGAGCGAGACCTGTGACTCTTTTCTGATTACATACGGAGCCTTGCTCTTCAATAATGTGCCCTCGTGAGTCCCTTTGTGTTCACTACGGGTACTGTGCATACCAAATGGCACCCTGTTATAATAAAAGATGCACTATAAAGGGAATAAGGTACCTACTAACAAGGGTATTAGGCAACAGTAAACACTACGATATAATCCAACCCTGCCTTTACATCCGTAGCGTTGAACTTATTTTAAAGCATGTTAAAATGTAAACTCAACTATAATTACAGTAGTCTACTGATTAAAAACACAACGCTTTGGCCAGAACATTCTCAGTCAATTCAATTCAATTCAGGGACTTTATTGGCATGGAAACGTGTTAACATTGCCAAAGCAAAGTGAGTCGTAGATAATATACCAAAAGCTGAAAGATAATCAACATATACAAAATGAACAGTAAAACTCTCTCTTCAAAATAGATAAATAGTGAAGGTCAACACCCACAGCAGGGTTCACTAGTGAAAATCAACACCCACAGCAGGGTTCAGTAGTGAAGGTCAACACCACACACAGGTTCATAGTGAAGGCAACACCACAGCAGGGTTCCTAGTGAAGTCACACCTACAGCAGGGTTCATAGTGCAAGGTCAGACACCACAGCAGGTTTCATATGAAGGTCAACACCACAGCAGGGTTCATAGTGAAGGTCAACACCACAGCAGGGTTCATAATGAAAAAGGTCACACCACAGCAGACTCATAGTGAAGGTCAAACCACCACAGCCAGGACTCAAGTGAAGTCAACACCACAGCAGGTTCATAGTGAAGGACAACACCACAGCAGGTTCATAGTGAAGAACAACACCACAGCAGGTTCACTCAGTAACAACCGGGTACAGTGAGGTCCATACACCACAGCAGGTT
>NW_019942857.1:22320-55345 GCF_002910315.2 Salvelinus sp. IW2-2015 | reverse complement strand
AGGGTGTTGGCGAGACTCTTCTGGGGCTTCCCCTCTCTGGCTGCAGACAGGAGACATGGCGGGGAAGTGAGAACAGATGGGAGACCAGCAATAATGAATGAAAGAAACACACAGCCGTGAAGAAGCTGAGACTCCACACAGTGCCCACAGAGGTGTGAAGTCGGCTGTGGTTTCAGACGTCAGTGGTGTGTAAATGGGGGGAAGGGGGGCTGTGACTAAGGCTACTTGTTCTGCCAATGGGCCTCAGACGATCTGCAGGCTACTGCTTAACATCCTGGACCAAAACCCTCCATCCTCTATCCCGCCAACAGTGGCAGCAGTGTGAGGTAGGCAATGACCGACGGCTTATCTCCTGCTTCCGATACGCAACACAACATTTACCCTTTCTCCCCCCTATCCATGAACACCGATGACTGATTTATAACTGCACAGTCACCGCAATTACCCCAAAGCCGCCTTCAGCTTGCAGTCTTTCCTCAATGCCCTCTCCTCCCCCGTGATCACTTCACGTCACCATCTTTAATGTGGATATCGCAAATGGAAATAACATGAAAGTAAGGGGTTGCCATGATGTAAACCACGGAGGGTAGAAAGGCGCAGGGAGGCGATGCATAAGTGTGGCTGTTGGATGCAGGATTTAAAATAATAACGCAGACACAAAATAATTCATTATGCAAAAGAAGAGAGGCAGGGGGGGCTGGGCAGAGTAGGAGGAGGAGGAGAGAGATAAGGACACAGGAGACAAGGAAGTGGAGAGTGAGGGACGAGGATGGGAGCATGGCATGAGGGAAAGAGAGAGAGAGAGAAGAGAGAGAAGAGACGAACGAGAGAGAGAGAAGAGAGAGAATTAGATGAGAGAGAGAGAGAGCGAGCGGGAGATAGACAGACGAAAGAGATATGGAGAGAGAGAGATAGAGATCGAGATGGAAGAAGAAAGAGAGAACAGAAGAGTGATCGAAAGAAAGATAAGATGGTGAGATAAGTGGTTGTATTGTTGTTATCTGACGGAAGATGGGCTGGGAGGAGGGATGAGAGAGATGATTAGAGAGAGGCGAGAATGGGGACAAGAGCAGAAGTTAGATGCTTGTGATCAGAGAGCAGAAAGAGAGTGTGTTGTATGGGTCTTGTATCTTCCGTATGAAGGAGTGATCAAGTCAGATAGATACTCAATCTGAGAAGTATGAGGACTTGTTGAGTCCCTGTAGGTGTGAGAGAGAGCTGTGAAAGAACTGCCTTCATGGCTCTTATGGGCATTCCGGTCTCATGTTCGGGCTGGGGCAGGGATGGACCAATAGGTTTTGAGCGGACACAGTTTCGATAAACCAATTTGACAGAAAGAACAGTACTGCTGTGCCATAAAGCACGAGCCCTCCAACCGTACTAGTCCCAAACAAATACAGTGACAACCAACAAACCCCTGCGCCTTCACTTCAACCCCTCCCTACCTTCAAGCCCTCGACATGGTGAAAACAGCTCTCTATCCCGCAATCCAAGACCCATACATGCCTGCCCGGAAGCCCTTGTCACTGAGAGCACCCAACATGACGGCCACTAAGTGTTGAAGACAGGGATGCAGACACATAATCTTTCACAATCAGGAGAAGACGCGGGTCATAATCCTCGATGCATCTCATGCCATAGACACGAGACGTCCTGCCACTAGATATCGACAGTGACACCCTAGCCACACCTGGTTACTAGTTACTTAACAGGGGAACAACCAGGGTATACTGTTAAGATGACTGATAATGGTGTTGTTTACACTTTTATATTAACTCCATTCAACAGAAACATATGTCTCGTAGTTACTGCGGGATTTTTTCCACAATCTCACTTGGCGCTAACAGCTAACCTACAGCTGGACCCAAGATTCTGAACGAGATAATGTGCTCATAATGAAACGGTAATGGAATACTTTGACCGAAGTGCTGAGCCACGGTTGAGAAATGTTGCGATGACACCGAAAGACTGTACACAACCATGAGTTAAGGTGAACCATCAGCACAGGAGCGCAGATGAAGGATCCGGCCAGGGCAGCAACACATACAAAGGAGGCAACGCTGAAGAGCTAGAATTCACCACCAAGAGTGAAACTAAACAGACTGCAGGAAAACAGGTTCTTATTACTGGTTTTGTGAAGTGTCCCCTGCATATCAAATTGGCAGATCTGTAGCTGGGGTTAGATATGCCTATTGGTAACTGCGCCTCTCAGACTGATAGTCCTAATTCACACTGGGGGAAGCCAATATGGCGTGATTCTCTCTTGCTTAACTGCCCTATTAGTTCACCACCAAGTGCACACCCGCAGCTACACAAGCCGACACACCAACACACACCTAATGGACTGGTTATTATAGCCGCATGTCCAATGGCTCAAAGTGCTTGACATTGTAAGTGGACTGGTTATATAGTGATTTTCCACATGCTCAAAATGCTTACATTGTAAGCGGGCGGGGGGGGGGGGGGGGTTTGGGGATGCTCAACCTCATCTCTCACACAATGCAGATGCCCATGCGTTTCTGTCTTCACTGAACCAACACCACACACACAACCTCTAAATGTCAGGCTCCAGCAGGAAAGCCATCTTGTTGTGTGATTTCCTAAAGGGAAAAGGGTGGTCTCCTAGGTGTCACCAGATGTTAGGAGGATGAAGACGAGAAGGGCACAATGACCTATCTCGTTCAAAGAACGTGGAAAGAAGTCAGCTGCTCACACGGTTGAGTGTCTGTTAGAAGCTGGTGAATCGCATATATAGGCCTAACTGTAAGATATGTGTGGACTATCAAGTTTTGACACATTGTATACACCTATAAAAAAATAATAATAATATGGCAATTTTCCCAAGCTACAAGCAACCAACATAAGTGCAATAACGGTATAACGTGTATCACAAAAACAAAACCCGGATATATCTCAAAATTCCTTATAAAAGTCCTTCTCTCAAGAACCTGCCGCGTCCCGTTTCGGATTGATATCATAGTAATGTTCGACGACAGAGATGCAGACGTATAATACATAAAGAGTCATAGTTAAAAGCAACACCAGTCAGCTTCATCTATCCTTAACAGTAAATACCTGGGTTGGTTTCTCCCTGTGGTTTGTCTCAACTGTAAGGTAACCACGAGTTTGGCCGTAGGGAGAATGGACGTTGCCTGAGTGAAGGTCCAACCACACAGCAGGGTTCATAGTGAAGGTCAACACTACAGCATGAGGCAGCGAGTGGAAAATGACAAGTGGCATGGTTCCACCAAGCCAATACAAAACAGAAGACCAGAGACTCATATCCCTCATCAAGGCATTCAACATGCTTTTACACTCATCTATCTCCCCACCTGGAATGGGACTGCGTAGAAAATGGCAACCTATTCCCTATATAGTTTACTACTTTTGACCAGGGCCATATAGCACCCTACTTACTCTGTATAATCCCCATATATAATATAACTACCCCATGGGCCTGGTCAACAGTAGTGCACTATATAGGGAAGCATTCAGACACGTGGAGTCCAGTAAAATGGAGGCAGTTGTTAGCTGGCTGCACATGTGTATCTGGAATGAGTGGTGACTATCTGATCGATGTGAGTGGTAACATGCATCCTCGAGTGCATTGTCTGTATTTGTTAATGGACAATGGAGGATGAGCATCCATTTGATCCAGTTTCCTAGAGAGAGCAGGTTAGTAACAAGTCAACTACATTAATCTTGTGCTAATAAAGGGGTAGCATTCCCAGCCAGACGTCCGGAATGACCGTGTGTGTGTGTGTGTGTGTGTTGTGTGTGTGTGTGGTCTGCTGTGACAGACAGCTTCCACAGAGAGAATTCAGAAACAACCTCGAGAGACATGAACGTTACCAACGTGACATTCCAAATATAATTCAACATTCTCTGAACACGCAGTTGCGCGCGACACACACACACACACACACACACACACACACACACACACACACACACACACACACACACACACACACACACACACACACACACACACACACACAGAGAGAATCGGGAGCTATATAGCCTTCACTCGCCTTCCCTCTCAGCTCAAACCAGCATGATATTTACGATAAATCCCTAGAAGTTGTTCTCCTGCCTGGGAGTCCCAAAGCCCTCCTGGTGTTCTCCCCAGTAATCTCAGCCTAAGCCCCGCTGGTAAAGAGGTACATACACAACTGTTGAGGAGGGGATTCAATATGGCTGCCGGCAACAAAAAAAATCAACTGCAGTGGGATGCGTCCCAAATGGCACCCTATTCCCTTTATAGTGCACTACTTCTGACCAGAGCCTTATGGGTACATGTCCAAAGTAGTGCACTAAATAGGGAATAGGGTGCCATTTGGGACATAGAGCAGCCTCCCTCCACGACTCCTCTTAGTGATAAGTGTTCAGGGACAATACATGTGATCCTCTCTGGTGGCTAGTAGAAACTCAACAAAACACAGAAACCAGCAGCTAAAAGACTGAAACATCATTTCCTCCTCTGGTCATAACAAAAACAAAGGTAGATGAATACCGCACTTCTGGTCAAGGCAAGTCAACAACCTGAAAGTGTTTTTACAGCAGGTCTACAACCCAAAGCAAAGACAACATCAAGCAGAAGAGACTATAGAAAGACCTCCAATCTTGAGTCTTTTAACTGGCAGTAAGACCTCGTCTTGACATGATGCATTTATTTAACTTCATATCATTACGTTCTGTAAGGAGTAGATACAACACCGCCACATCAAATAGCTTCTTTCTCTCAGCTAAAACAGGAGCCGGGTCAGGCAGGCATAATTCTCACCCCTCTCCTATTTTAATAATAATCAGTCTCCCTGCATGTTCCTCTCATGCCCGCCCAACTCCACACTCACACCTCCCGCCTTTCTACCACCTCTCACCTATTCAGTTCCTCCTGTTATCGCCCACACCCTGCCACATCATCCTGTCTCATCCTGCCACATCATCCTGTCTCATCCTGCCACATCATCCTGTCTCATCCTGCCACATCATCCCGTCTCATCCTGCCACATCATCCTGTCTCATCCTGCCACGCCATCCTGTCTCATCCTGTCTCACCACCACCTCTAGGCTTCCACCTCCTCCTCCTAACTGTCCCCATACACCGTCTCACCTTGACCTCCTTTAGTCAATCTACCTTCCAACCTCTTCGTTCATACACTCAACCACAACCTTGACCTTTCCACCGGTTCCAAATACAACCATAAACCTCCTCCCTTAACCCTCCACTTTCAAACCTCTCCTCTCCWAACCTGTCCCCATTCAGCCAATCTCCTCCCTCCCACTCTACATTTATACCTCCCTTAACATCCAACCAGCTCTCCCCACCTCCGACTTCCTGTCCATCCCTCCCACCTCATAGGGATAGTTCACCCAAATAACAAAATTACCCTGTACAGTACCAGTCAAAAGTTTGGACACACCTACTCATTCAAGGGTTTTTCTTTATTTGTACTATCTTCTACATTGTAGAATAATAGTGAAGACATCAAAACTATGAAATAACACAAATGGAATCATGTAGTAACCAAAAAAGTGTTAAACAAATCAAAATATATTTTATATTTGAGATTCGTCAACGTAGCCACCCTTTGCCTTGATGACAGCTTTGCACACTCTTGGCATTCTCTCAACCAGCTTCATAAGATAGTCACCTGGAATGCATTTAAATTAACAGGTGTGGCTTTTTAAAAGTTAATTTATGGAATTTCTTTCCTTCTTAATGCGTTTGAGCCAATCAGTTGTGTTTTGACATGGTAGGGGTAGTATACAGAAGATAGCCCTATTTGGTAAAAGACAAAGTCCATATTATGGCAAGAACAGTTCAAATAAGCAAAGAGAAATGACAGTCCATCATTACTTTAAGACATGAAGGTCAGTCAATGCTGAACATTTCAAGTGCAGTCGCAAAAACCATCAAGAGCTATGATGAAACTGGCTCTCATGAGGACCATCACAGGAAAGGAAGACCCAGAGTTACCTCTGCTGCACTTAATTAGAGTTACCAGCCTCAGAAATTGTAGCCCAAATAAATGCTTCACAATTAACAGAACAATGCTTCACAATTAACAGACACATCTCAACATCAACTGTTCAGAGTAGACTGGGTGAATCAGGCCTTCATGGTCGAATTGTTGCAAAGAAACCACTTCTAAAGGACACCAATAAGAAGAAGATACTTGCTTGGGCCAAGAAACACGAGCAATGGACATTAGACCGGTGGAAATCTGTCCTTTGGACTGATGAGTCCAAATTTGAGATTTTTGGTTCCAACCGCCGTGTCTTTTTGAGACGCAGAGTAGGTGAACGGATGATYTTCACATCTGTGGTTCCCACCGTGAAGCATGGAGGAGAGGTGAGGGTATGGGGGTGCTTTGCTGGTGACACTATCAGTGATATATTTAGAATTCAAGGCACACTCAACCAGCATGGCTACCACAACATTCTGCAGCGAAACGACATCCCATCTGGTTTGCACTTAGTGGGACTATCATTTGTTTTTAAACAGGACAATGACCCAAAACACACCTCCAGGCTGTGTAAGGGCTATTTGACCAAGAAGGAGAGTGATGGTGCTTAATCAGATAACCTGGACTCCACAATCACCCGATCTCAACCCAGTTGAGATGGTTTGGGATGAGTTGGACCGCAGAGTGAAGGAAAAGAAGCCAACAAGTGCTCAGCATATTTGTGGAACTCCTACAAGACTGTTGGAAAAGCATTCCAGGTGAAGCTGGTTGAGAGAATGCCAAGAGTGTGCAAAGCTGTCATCAAGGCAAAGGGTGGCTACTTTAAATAATATAATGTAGAAAATAGTAAAATAAAGAAAAACCCTGGAATGAGTAGGTTTGTCCAAACTTTTGACTGGTACTGCAAGCAGTCTATGGACAAGGTATGGCAGCAATCAATGCTTCGGTTTAATTTCCCTGGCACAAGCTGTGTTCGAATACTCATACTAACCACACTAATGGTACTATTTGTGATGTATATTGAGTATGTAGTATGCTTACTGGTCGTCGTGTGGATATAGATAGTATGCCAAAAGTTCCCGGATGTCCTCCTACATTCGCCAAAATAAGAAGTATACAAGCAGTGGACAATATTTTTGTGCTTTTTGGGCCCCAAAATTCAATTCTTCAGAAAGTGGGCGTGGCTTCAGAACATTTTCTAATTTGAAAACATTTTCTGAAAATATGTAGTCGAAGTCCGACGAGAGCGGATGCAAATTCATTGCTCTAACTAATTATGACAAATGTTAAGAAATGTTGAGCAATGTAATAATGTAATTACTTTTCAAATAAGTTACGTTGCACGTTATGTTAGTTACGCTATCCTTCGTAAGTACATACTCATTACAGCAGTATGTACCGGTATGTTAGCTACGCTGTCCTTACGAACCACATAGCATATCATTACAGCAGTATGTACCGGTATGTTAGCTACGCTGTCCTTACGAACCACATAGGCATATCATACAGCAGTATGTACCGGTATTTAGCTAGCTACCTAACGTTAGTGGATACTAATACATCGAACTTGCCAGTATATTAACTATATGCTATCTAACTAACTATCCAACGTTTATTGACTTGATAATTCACGTAATTCTTAGCCAAGTGGTAWAGTCGTGTGCGTTCTCAATGGACATTGTTAATTTGAGTGCGTTCATAAATTCGTTCTGGCTATCTACTCCGATTTCAGAGCACTCGCCTGAGTGTGCTATAGCACTGACAACTGATGAATTTACTAACGCTCAACGTTCGTTGACTATGGCAGTTGTCGGCAAAAAAAAGCGTCATTAAATTGTTGCCAGCAGCACAGTTACAGTCAGCAACGCTCTGGATAACATGAAAACAGCCTAACCAGCTCTGCTAAGGCGAGTTAAACAGTAAGAGTGAGGTGTTCTCTCCTTTGTGTCTGGAAGTAGCTAGCCAATGTTAGCCAGTTAGCTTGTGAGTTCAGAATGATCGGATCAACCCTACTCCTCGGCCAGAGCGTCCAGTGCGCGCTCATAATGCTCCGAAAGCAAAACGATCTGAATTTACAAACGGACAATCTGACAATGCTCTGAATTTACAAACGGACAATCTGACAATGCTCTGAATTTACAAACGCCCAAAGTACACTCAGGGACTCCAGATTGAATTTATGAATACACCCGAAGTCGTAAAATGTCTAGCTAGTCATTTGTTATGCTTACAAGCTCACCTCTCCACCCGTCCACCCTCCCACCCCTCTCGTCCCGTCCACCCTCCCCTCTACTCCCGTCCAGCCTCCCACACCTCCCCTCTTTTCCAGTCCCCTCTCCCACCACTCCCCTCTTCACCCGTCCACCCAACTAGCTCATCTGAAGCAGGCTGTTGTAGTGATATTGTAGTGGTGGAGCGGAGCGAGGTAGGCAGCCTCCTACACATTAGCACTGCTGACCTTGGCTTCTCTCTCCTCTCAAAATGTATATTTCTCTCTGACCTCTCTCTCTCTCTCTTCAATTCAAAGGGCGTTATTGGCATGGGAAATAATGTTTACATTGCCAACGCAAGTGGAATAGATAATAAACAAAAGGGGAAAAAACAAGGGAAACATTAGTAAACATTACACTCACAAAAGTCTTAAAAGAATATAGATATTTCAAATGTTATATTATTGGCTATGAACAGTGTTGTAACAATGTGCAAATATAGTGAATAAAAATAGAAACACAACATGTAAAGTGTTGGTCCCATGTTTCATGAGACTAAATAAAAGATCCCAGAAATTGTGCATACATTTGTTCACATCCCTGTTAGGGAGCATTTCTCCTTGTCAAGATAATCCATCCACCTGGCATGTGTGAAATATCAAGAAGCTGACTACACAGGTGCACCTTGTGCTGTTGGACAATAAAAGGCCACTCTAAAATSTGCAGTTTTGTCACACAACACAATGCCACAGAAGTATCAAGTTTTGAGGGAGCCTGCTGACTACATTCTGACTGCAGGAATGTCCAGCAGAGCTGTTGCCAGAGAATTCAATGTTCAATAAAGCCCTTTTGTGGGGGGAAACTAATTCTGATTGGCTGGGCCCAGCTCCCCAGTGGTTGGGGCTGGCTCCCAGGTGGGTGGGCCCATGCTCAGTCATGTGAAATGTAAAAAATATGTAACCTTTATTTAACTAGGCAAGTCGGTTAAGAACACATTCTTATTTACAATGACGGCCTACTGGGGAACAGTGGGTTAACTGCCTTGTTCAGGGGCAGAACGACAGGTTTTTACCTTGTCAGCTCGGGGATTTAATACAGCAACCTTTCGGGTTACTGGCCCAACGCTCTAACCACTAGGCTACCTGCCGCCCCTAGATTAGGGCCTAATGAATAAATAAACAGATAAATATAGGTGGTATTTACAATGTTGTTTGTGCTGCACTGGTTGCCGTTTTCTCATGGCAACGGGTCACAAATATTGCTGCTGTGATGCACACTGCGGTATTTCGCAGTGATACGGGAGTTTATCAGTGTTTGATTTGTTTTCAAATTCTTTGTGTGATCTGTCAGAAATATGTCTCTAATATGGTCATACATTTGGCAGGAGGTTAGGAAGTGCAGCTCAGTAGAATTGAACAGCTCTTTTCTGGATGTTGATAACTAGTGGCTATAGTCCTAATTCTGCTCTGCATACATTGTTTGGGGTTTTGCGTTGGAGACAAAGTATATTTTTGCATGCAGAGTCTCAATTTGGTGTTTGTCCCATTTAGTGAATTCTTGTTTGGTGAGCGGACACCAAACCTCACAACCATAAAAGACAATGGGCTTGATAACTGATTGAAGTATTTTTATCCAGATCCTAATTGGGATGTTGAGTTTTATGTTCCTTTTGATGGCATCGAAGGCCCTTCTAGCCTTGTCTCTCAGATCGTTCACAGCTTTGTGGAAGTTACCTGTGGCGCTGATGTTTAGGCCGAGGTAGGTATAATTATGTGTGTGCTCTAGGGCAACAGTGTCTAGATAGAATTTGTATTTGTTGTTCTGGCTACTGGACCTTTTTTGGAACACCATTATTTTGGTCTTACTGAGATTTACTGTCAGGGCCCAAGTCTGACAGAATCTGTGCAGAAGATCTAGGTGCTGCTGTATGCCCCTCTTGGTTGAGGACAGAAGCACCAGATAATCTGCAAACAGTAGACATTTGACTTCCGAATCCAGAAGGGTGAGGCCGGGTCCTGCAGACAGTTCTCGCCAATTCATTGATATATACGGCCTTGAGGAAAGAAATATGTGTTTTTAATTACACATAACTATAATTAATTTTAACTGCACACTTGTTTTTTGTGTACATTGATTTGATCATGTCATATGATTTCGCTCCAACGCCGTGTTTCATCAATTTGTATAGCAGACCCTCATGCCAAATTGAGTCAAAAACTTTTTTGAAGTCAACAAAGCATGAGAAGACTTTCCCTTTCTTTGTTTTGTTTGTTTGTTTGTCCATACGGATGTGCAGGGTGTATACGTGGTCTATCAAATGGAAATTTGGTAAAAAGCCAATTTGACATTTGCTCAGGATATTGTTTTCACTGATGAAATGTTGGAAATGTCTCTCCTTCTCTTACTGTCTGTCTCTCTCTCCATCTCTCTCTCTCTCACTGTCCCTATCTCTCACTGTCCACCTCTCTCTCACTGTCCACCTCTCTCTCTCTCTCTCTCTCTCTCTCTCTCTCTCTCTCCGTACATGACAACACTTTGAGTATGCGTATTGCCTTGCAATACAGTATTTTGGGCCTGGGTCATTATATAAACAACAACAAAAAGTATTTGTTGTTACAATGATTTTACACTAGGAGGCTGATGAGACATTCGTTCTCAGGTAATAGAAATTATTTATAATTTTTATCTCCTCAAGTGGTCTTTAGCTCCGAATGTCGGCTTTAGATACTGGATGGGGGCACCCTGTCCCCGATATAGTGCACTACTTTTGAGCAGGGCCCATAGGGCTCTGGTTAAAAGTAGTGCACTATAAAGGGAATAGGGTGTCATTTGGTACACACATTACAAAATGTATCCTAGCAAGCTATTCCAATATAATAATTTATTATTCAGAGTGGAATCTATTAGCAACGTGATGAAATTTAAATTGTGTTTTTCTGGTAGAAGACTTTTAACTGATGAAATTAAATTGTGTTTTCTGGTAGAAGACTTTTAACTGATGAAATTAAAATGTGTTTTCTGGTAGAAGACTTTTAACTTATGAAATTTAAATTGTGTTTTCTGGTAGAAGACTTTTAACTGATGAAATTAAAATGTGTTTTCTGGTAGAAGACTTTTAACTGATGAAATTAAAATGTGTTTTCTGGTAGAAGACTTTTAACTGATGAAATTTAAATTGTGTTTTTCTGGTAGAAGACTTTTAACTGATGACATTAAAATGTGTTTTTCTGGTAGAAGACTCTTAACTGACCAAGTGAAAGAAAATAGGAATATAGGGGCAAAGGACTTTAAAGGTTGAAACAGCTTAAAAAACAATAACGAAATAAGTATATAGTAGAAATGAAAATCCTCACTCTAAAGGAGAAAAACCCTGGAATGAACGTTTCATTTGGGGGGAATCTAGTACCAGAAGATATGGAGAGTTGGAGGACTGTAGGCATAGTGTTGTTCTTTGTTTTCCCACCAAGATATTGACACAGGGAACGGAATCAATTAAAGATAAACAAACCAAATGATTCTACCGAGTTGTTTGAGAACTAACATCTTCTTTGTTTTGGAGACGGTGCTCCTGCAAGAAGCTCCATACCCCAAGGCCAAAATGTGTCTTTCCAAAAGTCCTTTAAAACTTTCTTCTATTCCCAGTATGTATTGAGCTTCTTGTTTGTGGTGTCTAAGATATCTATCTCTAATGATTCACTGCCTGTGTGCTTCGTTTCAGCTTTTCTCTCTCTGTTCTCAGAGAGGGAGGTAGTTAGGAGGGTCATAATGCCAGATTGATTTTTATGCTTTGTTACATTTGTCCTTGAGGGACTCTTTAACTTCAGAAGTGAAGTACACACATCACACAACACACACACACACACACACAACACACACACACACACACACACACACACACACACACACACACACCACACACACACACACACATCACACCACACACACATCATTCCCTCCTCCTCAGGGCCAAATCACACAGGTAGAAGGAAACATTGAACAGTGAAAACGAGCGTCACACCGACCTTCAGAAGGAGCAGGATGTGAAAAACATTTGATGACTCGGTGATATAAAAAAAAAAGTTATATACTTGTAACAATTTTCTTCCTGGTGTTCTCTCTTCCTCTGCTGCATGAGGGAGTGGTGAGGGATAGAGGAGGAGGGAGGAAGTAGTGGAGGGATAAGAGGGGGAGGGAGGAAGTAGTGAGGGATAGAGGAGGAGGGAGGAAGTGGTTGAGGGATAGAGGAGGTGGGAGGAAGTGGTGAGCGATTGAGCGGAGAGGGGAAGAAGTGGTGAGGATGAAGTGGTGAGGGATAGAGGAGGAGGGAGAGTGGTGAGGGATATGAAGGAGGAGGGAGGAAGTGGTGAGGGGATAGAGGAGGAGGAGGAAAGTGGTGGGGGATAGAGGAGGGGGGAGGAAGTGGTGAGGGATAGCGGAGGAGGGAGGAAGTGGTGAGGGATGAGAAGTGGTGAGGAATAGAGGAGGAGGGAGGAGTGGTGAGGGATAGAGGAGGAGGGATGAAGTGGTGAGGGATAGAGGAGGAGGGAGGAAGTGGTGAGGGGGTAGAGGAGGAGGGCGGAAGTGGTGAGGGATAGGGAGGAGGGAGGAAGTAGTGGAGGGATAGATGAGGAGGGAGGAAGTAGTCAGGGATAGAGGAGGTGGGATGAAAGTGGTGAGGATAGAGGAGGGAGGACGTGGTGAGGGATACGAGGAGGAGGGAGGAAGTGGTGAGGGATAGAGGAGGAGGGAGGAAGGTGGTGAGGGATAGAGGAGGAGGGAGGAGTGGTGAGGGGGATGGGAGGAGGGAGAAGTGGTGAGGGATAGAGGAGGAGGGAGGATGTAGTGAGGGATAGAGGAGGAGGGAGGAAGTGGTGAGGGATGAGGAAGGATGAAGTGTAGGGATAGAGGAGGAGGGAGGAAGTGGTGAGGGATAGCGGAGGAGGGGAAAGTGGTGAGGGAATAGAGGAGGAGGGATGAAGTGGTGAGGGATAGAGGAGGAGGGAGGATGTAGTGGAGGGATAGAGGAGGAGGGAGGAAGTGGTGAGGATAGAGGAGGGATGAAGTGGTGAGGATAGAGGAGGAGGGAGGAAGTTGTGAGGGATAGAGGAGGAGGGAGGATGTGGTGAGGGATAGAGGAGGAGGGATGAATAGTAAGGATAGAGGAGGAGGGAGGAAGTTGGTGAGGGATAGAGGAGGAGGAGGGAGAGTGGTGAGGGATAGAGGAGGAGGGAGGAAGTGGTGAGGGATAGAGGAGGAGGGAATGAAGTGGAGAGGGATGAAGTGGTGGAAGGGATCAGAGGAGGAGGGATGAAGTGGTGAGGGATAGAGGAGGAGGGATGAAGTGGTGAGGGATAGAAGGAGGAGGGAGGAAGTGGTGAGGGATAGAGGAGGAGGGAGGAAGTGGTGAGGGAAGAGGCGGAGGGAGACAGTAGTGAGGGATTGAGGAGGTGGGATTGAGTGGTGAGGGATAGAGGAGGAGGGAGGATGTAGTGAGGGATAGAGGAGGAGGGAGGAGTGGTGAGGGATAGAGGAGGGATGAAGTGGTGAGGGATAGAGGAGGAGGGAGGAAGTGGTGAGGATAGAGGAGGAGGGATGAAAGTGGTGAGGGATAGAGGAGGAGGGAGGAAGTGGTGAGGGATAATAGGAGGAGGGATGAAGTGGTGAGGGATAGAGGAGGAGGGAGGAAGTGTGAGGAGTAAAGGAGGAGGAGGAAGTGGTGAGGGATAGAGGAGGGAGGAACGTGGTGAGGGATAGAGGAGGAGGGACGAAGTGGTGAGGGATAGAGGAGGAGGGAGGACGTTGGGTGAGGGCGTAGAGGAGGAGGGAGGATGTAGTGAGGGATAGAGGAGGAGGGAGGATGTGTGAGGGATAGAGGAGGAGGGAGGAAGTGGTGAGGGATAGAGGAGAAGGAAGGGGTGAGGGATAGAGGAGGAGGGAGGATGTAGTGAGGGATAGAGGGAGGGAGGGAGATGTGGTGAGGGATAGAGGAGGAGGGATGAAGTAGTGAAGGATAGAGGAGGAGGGAGGAAGTGGTGAGGGATAGAGGAGGAGGAGGGAGGAAGTGGTGAGGGATAGAGGAGGAGGGAGGAAGTGGTGAGGGATAGAGGAGGAGGGATGAAGTGGTGAGGGATAGAGGAGGAGGGAGGATGTAGTTGAGGATAGAGGAGGAGGGAGGATGTAGTGAGGGATAGAGGAGGAGGGAGGAAGTGGTGAGGGATAGAGGAGAGAGGAAGTGGTGAGGGATAGAGGAGGAGGGACAAAGTGGTGAGGGATAGAGGAGGAGGGAGGACGTGGTGAGGGATAAGAGGAGGAGGGAGGAGTGGTGCGGGATAAGGAGGAGGGAGGAAATGGTGAGGGATGAGAGGAGGAGGGAGGAGTGTGAGGGATAGAGGAGGAGGGAAGAAGTGGTGAGGGTAGAGGAGGAGGGAGGATGTAGTGAGGGAATAGAGGAGGAGGGAGGAAGTGGTGAGGATGAGGAAGGTATGAAGTGGTGAGGGATAGAGGTAGGAGGGAGGAAGTGGTGAGGGATGCGGAGGACGGGAGGAAGTGGTGAGGGATAAGGAGGAGGGAATGAAGTGGTGAGGAAAGAGAGGAGGGAGGATGTAGTGAGGGATAGAGGAGGAGGGAGAAGTGGTGAGGTGATAGAGGAGGGATGAAGTGGTGAGGGATAGAGGAGGAGGAGGATAGTTGTGAGGGATAGAGGAGGAGGAGGATGTGGTGAGGGATAGAGGGGAGGGATGAAGTATGAAGATGAGAGGAGGAGGCGAGGAAGTGGTGAGGGATAGAGGAGGAGGAGGGAGGGAAGTGGTGAAGTGATGAGGAGCAGGGAGGAAGTGGTGAGGGATAGAGGAGGAGGGATGAAGTGGTGAGGGATAGAGGAGGAGGGATGAAGTGGTGAAGGGATAGGAGGAGGAAGGGATGGAAGTGGTGAAGAGGGAATAGAGGAGGAGGGATGAAGTGGTGAGGGATGAGAGGAGGGAGGAAGTGGTGAGGGATAGAGGAGAGGGAGGAAGTGTGAGGGATCAGAGGAAGGAGGGACGAAGTGGTGAGGGATAGATGATGAAGGGAGGAAGTGGTGAGGGATAGAGGAGGAGGGAGGAAGTGGTGAGGGATAGAGGAGGAGGGAGGTGTAGTGAGGGATAGAGGAGGAGGGAGAAGTGGTTGAGGGATAGAGGAGGGATGAAGTGGTGAGGGATAGAGGAGGAGGGAGGAAGTGGTGAGGGATAGAGGAGGAGGGATGAAGTGGTGAGGGATAGAGGAGGAGGGAGGAAGTGGTGAGGGATAAAGGGAGGACAGGGAGGAAGTGGTGAGGGATAAGAGGAGGAGGGATGAAGTGTGGAGGGATAGAGGAGGTGGAATGAAGTGGTAGAGGGCATAGAGGAGGAGGGAGGAAGTAGTGAGGGATACGAGGATGGAGGGAGGAAGTGGTGAGGGATAGAGGAGGGATGAAGTGGTGAGGGATAGAGGAGGAAGGGAGGAAGTGGTGAGGGATAAGGAGGAGGAGGAATGAAAGTGTGAGGGATAGAGGAGGAGGGAGGAAGTGGTGAGGGATAAAGGAGGAGGGAGGAAGGGGTGGGGATTAGAGGAGGAGGGATGAAGTAGTGAAGGATATAGGAGGAGGGAGGAAAGTGGTGAGGGATAGAGGGGTAAGAGGAGGTTGGGATAGGCGTTAGGAGGGAGGAAGTGGTGAGGGATAGAGGAGGAGGGAGGAAGTGGTGAGGGATAGAGGAGGAGGGATGAAGTAGTGAGGGATAGAGGAGGGATGAAGTGGTGAGGGATAAAGGAGGAGGGAGGAAGTGGTGAGGGATAGAGGAGGAGGGAGGAAGTGGTGAGGGATAGAGGAGGGAGGAAGTGGTGAGGGATAGAGGAGGAGGGATGAAGGGAGGGACTTCGACCATCATGAGGTGTGTTTTGGCTCAGCATGATGTGTCTAAGGAGATATATATTGGCTGGGCATGCTGAGCAATTTGTCTTGTCTTATCAAGGCATTAATCATGGTGGGCCGTAGCGAGAGAGAGAGAGAGAGACCACTTGAGGAGATGACAGAATAAGACAGAATAGATTCCTGAAGAGTGCACTACTTTTGAGCAGGGCTCCCATAGGGCTCGGGTCTAATGTAGTGCACTATACAGGGCTCTGGTCTAATGTAGTGCACTATACAGGGCTCTGGTCTAATGTAGTACACTATACAGGGCTCTGGTCTAATGTAGTGCACTATACAGGGCTTTGGTCTAATGTAGTGCACTATACAGGGCTCTGGTCTAATGTAGTATACTATACAGGGCTCTGGTCTAATGTAGTGCACTATACAGGGCTTTGGTCTAATGTAGTGCACTATACAGGGCTCTGGTCTAATGTAGTACACTATACAGGTCTCTGGTCTAATGTAGTGCACTATACAGAGAAGAGGGTGCCATATAGGAGTGTTGGGCCAGTAACTAAAAGGTTGTGGGATCAAATCCCCGAGCTGACAAGGTAAAACTCTGTTCGTTCTGCCCCTGAGCAAGGCAGTTAACCTACTGTTCCCCGAGCACCGAAGACGTGGATGTCGATTAAGGCAGCGCCCCCGCACCTCTCTGATTCAGAGGGGTTGGGTTAAATGCGGAAGACACATTTCAGTTGAATGCATTCAGTTGTACAGCTGACTAGGTTTTCCCTTTGCCATTTACAAGACAATAAGCATCMTCAAAGCATTGTCATGTAATGCAACACGAGAAGGTCAAACTACTAACGACAACAAAGCACTCGTCTAGAAAAAATGATGTTAAGAGACCCATGTTTTTCCTTCACCGAGCCACGTCTCCATTTCAGCGCCACTTCCAAGAGCAGCCATCTTTGATGAAACGTTTCTCTTTTGAATTAGGTGCTTCAAAAKCCCTTGACCCAGATGAAACCARACCATTGTTAGCCTGTGTGGTCTTTGATGTCATTTTAAAAGCGTTTCCACCGTTTCTCTGTGCTCAACAAAGGCCCTAATTACTATTTTTTCATCACAAGATAGACAGCCACAAAGGAACAACAAGTGTTCTGGCTGGTTGAAAGGAGATACCGCTACCCGCTGTCCTAAAGGTAATGTTCTATWTATCATAGACACGTGCTTGTTTCACATGCGTCTATCTGGATCTAACTGGGCAGTGGCTWGTGTAAGGTTAAATTGTCATTTCATGATCACTCAGGGTCACCAAAACTGGAGTGGGAAGATTTTGCCAATCAAGCCAATAGTTACGAAGATGTTTTACCCAGACTAGATTGCCATGAGACTAATTAATCGCGACAAGAGCAAAGGAGTAAGCATACACATGTCATAATCGCTGCATCATTTTGTTTATACAGACAGCGACCTGTCCTGAATGACCTGTCCTGAATGACCTGTCCTGAATGACCTGTCCTGAATGCTTCTGATCCTTAACATTGAATAGAAACAGTACCACTGTCCCGGCAGAGGGGAAACAGTACCTCTGTCCCGGCAGAGGGGAACAGTACCACTGTCCCGGCAGAGGGGAACAGTACCACTGTCCCGGCAGAGGGGAACAGTACCACTGTCCCGGCAGAGGGGAAACAGTACCTCTGTCACGGCAGAGGGGAACAGTACCTCTGTCCCGGCAGAGGGGGAACAGTACCACTGTCCCGACAGAGGGGAAACAGTACCTCTGTCCCGGCAGAGGGGAAACAGTACCTCTGTCCCGGCAGAGGGGAAACAGTACCACTGTCCCGGCAGAGGGGAAACAGTACCACTGTCCCGGCAGAGGGGAAACAGTACCTCTGTCCCGGCAGAGGGGAACAGTACCACTGTCCCGACAGAGGGGAAACAGTACCTCTGTCCCGGCAGAGGGGAACATTACCACTGTCCCGGCAGAGGGGAAACAGTACCTCTGTCCCGACAGAGGGGAAACAGTAACTCTGTCCCGGCAGAGGGGAAACAGTACCTCTGTCCCGACAGAGGGGAAACAGTGCCTCTGTCCCGGCAGAGGGGAAACAGTACCTCTGTCCCGGCAGAGGGGAAACAGTACCTCTGTCCCGGCAGAGGGGAAACAGTACCTCTGTCCCGGCAGAGGGGAACAGCTCCTAGAGAGCAGGGGCCTCATTTATCGAAGGTACGGGGCAGATAAAAAAAGACTAAACCTTGCGTGAGCAAGTTTTCCTGCTAAGGTTGGTATTTATCCCATTTTGAACTTGACGGGGAAAGTGTGTGTATTTCAGACCAATGGTACACACACCTTCTAGTGGTTGAAGAATTGCATTGTAAGCAAATATAGTTATTTGGGGGGAAATGGAGGTGTTTGAAGTACAGGAATTATAATAATGGACAGCTAATAAAAACAGTAAAGCGTGGGCACGTTGCCGTTGGTAAGGTGATCACAACGTTGCCGTTGGTAAGGTGATCACAACGTTGCCGTTGGTAAGGTGATCACATAGCAGCATGTTGCCATAGTTATATTACAGGACATGTCTTTTACTATATCGGCCTAAATCATAGTTATATTATAGGACATGTCTTTTACTATATAGGACATGTCTCTCCTTTTTCCTTTCTGACATGACAGATGTATTCCTGCTACACAACAAATAATAGATTACCATTTATCCATCACTCATTCAATAGCCAASCATGCTACCATTTATCCATCACTCATTCAATAGCCAACCATGCTACCATTTATACATCTCTCATTCTAAGCCAACCATGCTACCATTTATCCATCACTCATTCAATAGCCAACCATGCTACCATTTATCCATCACTCATTCAATAGTCAAGCATGCCCAAAAGTAAATAGACCGGTAGCCTATTTAAAATGTTTGACGGTTTGGGTAGACTTGAACAACAATTTTGTATTTTGCATAGAAGTGTGGGCTGTAGCATTTACTTATAAATAGTTGGAACAGACAATCAATCTTCGGCGGCCAGCGTTAGTCACTATACTGGCGGCCAGCGTTAGTCACTATACTGGCGGCCAGCGTTAGTCACTATACTGGCGGCCAGCGTTAGTCACTATACTGGCGGCCAGCGTTAAGTCACTATAACTGGCGGCCAGCGTTAGTCACTATACTGGCGGCCAGCGTTAGTCACTATACTGGCGGCCAGCGTTAGTCACTATACTGGCGGCCAGCGTTAGTCCCTATACTGGCGGCCAGCGTTAGTCACTATACTGGCGGCCCCAGCGTTAGTCACTATACTGGCGGCCAGCGTTAGTCCACTATACTGGCGGCCAGCGTTAGTCACTATACTGGCGGCATGCATTTTGTTGTTTGAATAAGTCAGTCACTGCAAAATATTAAAACGTTCTGCCCACACCTCGGCAGAAATGTGATCAAATTTGCCAYTGCGCTTTAGAAAAACTGTCATGAGGGTGTTTTTGTTACCATAAAAGGTGAATGGAGGCTGTTTTCCAGGCGGGGCTTTAATGCTCGTTCACGAGCACACAAATATAGTATGGCTCTGATTTATCAATGAAAACATGTGTATATGTTGCGTGCACCAGTTTGATAAATCCCAAAAATTTGTTGCACACGCATATCTTAGAATCTCCACATACGCCAGAACTTCAAGAGAAATTTACGAACGGTTGATAAATGAGGCTCTAGATCACTGAAGAATTCATATCCAGATACCGTGATTTCAGTTGTTTATAGGTGACCTGTCCTGGATGCATCTGACCCTTGACATAAACACGGCAACTGGCCAGGAATGGGGAGTAAATGATATCTGTCCCAAATGGAGCCCTATTCCCTATATAGTGCACTACTTTAGACCAGAGCCCTATGGAACCCTATTCCCTATATAGTGCACCACTTGTTTGCCATTTGGGATGCTGTCCACTGTCGAGGCCTGGGAGATACAAGTCCTAGACAGCATAGCTAATCACAGAAGAGGTTTTTATATCCTGTTTGGTGAATTGCACACCGAGCCTCGTCAACAACAAGCGTCAGCAGCTAGCGTAGAGCATGAAAACCATTACTCCAATCCCTCCCTGACGTTAATAGGATGAATATATATTTTTGTTCTCTGCTTAATTTGGATGAATTCATCTCAATGCCAATGAAACCAAGTACATCTCTGTCTACGCTCCACTCCTAAGGATTATGGGAGAGAGAGAGTACACGCGTGCCATCTTTCATTCTTGGGTTTCCTTTCACTTTCTGTTTAGAATTTCTATTATCAAGAATTGTGCACGTAAATCCTGCATAACTTTAGCTAAATGTTGAGAGTTGAACAGACTTGTTATGCTTGTGGTACATTCGATCAATAAATGGTTTAAAAAGACCAAACATAAGGCTGTGTGATAACTTTTCAGTTGTGCTATGACCCACTTAGTGATAATTGTGATGTAACTTTCCAAGGAATGCCACATATCTGGAAAAGTCAATGTTTCATCCAGCCGACTAATGGCTAAATATATCTAAAACATTTGTCAAATTGGTCATTGCTTTCTTTGCACCATTTGCAAAGAAAATTGAGGAATGTGGTTAACTAAACCCATTGCTCCAGTGTATATCCTTACAAAGCAAAACCATCTGGGAGTCAGGAAGTGGTTGTTTAACATCCTTACTCTCACAGCATAACACGGCTCGTATCAGCCATGTCATGAACCAACCACATTCACATACAGCACCTCAAACACCACAACCTAGATATATTGCATCCAGATTGCTTGGATCGGAGACTAGCATTAAATTAGCATGATCATGTTCGAATAATCTCAGACTCCCTTTCAGCCTTGGATAGTCCCAGTGACCTCTGCTTCAACCAGGCCGTGGTCAGAGCGGTACTACTCAACTAACTAAAGCCTATCAGACCACAACACACACACACACACACACACACACACACACACACACCACAACAGACAAACTCACACACAACTAGCGCACACACGACAGTAGCACTTACACCACGATGGGTCGTACACACATACACACCGACACCACAGCACCACAACACACACACCCAACACACACACAAACACGACCACACACACACTTGAAACCCTGAAACTGCCACAGCCTACTGTATTACTACACTTGAAAATTACCTGGTCTTACTGCTTTTAGAAGCTTATTAGTCTTATCAAACTGTGGCTGACTATATCCCATAGACTGACTGTAACTCTCACTGCCTTAACGGAAATCATAGTGGTAATTTAAACTGGACATGACTTGCACTGCCTTAGGATATTCATAGTGTTGGCGTGGTTGGGAGTGAATGACCTTCACTGCCTTAAGGAAATCTAATAGTGTTTTAGTGAAATGACCTTCACTGCCTTAAAGGAAATAATAGTGTTAGTGAAATGAACCAATTCACTGCCTTAGGAAATCATAGTTTTTAGTGAAATGACCTTCATCCTTAAGGAATCATAGGTATACTGAAATGAACCTTCACTGCCCTTAGGAAATCATAGTGTTTAGTGAAATGACCTTCACTGCCTTAAGGAAATCATAGTGTTTAGTGAAATGACCTTCACTGGCCTTAAGGAATCATTAGTGTTGTGTGAAATGACCTTCACTGCCTTAAGGAAACTCAAGTGTTTAGTGAAATGGGACCTTCACTGCCTTAAGGAATCATAGGTGTTTATGAAATGACCTTCACTGCCTTAAGGAGAAATCATAGTGAGCTGATATCTCCTACGAGATCTGAGTTTCCTATATAATTCCTGCTGTGACTGAGCTGCTATATCCTTACTGAGATCTGAGCTGTTATATCCTACTGAGATCTGAGCCTGCTATATCTGCTGTGTCTTTGAGGTGCCTAGTACTTCTCTGCTGTACTCTGCGCTATATCCTACTGATGTTCTTGAGCTGCTATGAGTCCTACTGACGTCTTTGAGCTTGCATAATATTCTAACTGAAGTTCTTGTAGCTGCATATATCCTAACTGAGTCTTGAGCTGTATATCTACTGTGGATCTGAGCTGGCTCATATACAACTGTCCTAGAACTGAAAGAGCCTGGAGCTGTCGGGCTTATACCTACTGGAGGATCTGAGTTTCTATATCTACTGTGACCTGAGCTGCTATATCCTACTGTGACCTGAGCTGCTATATCCTACTGTGACCTCAGCTGCTATATCCTACTGTGACCTCAGCTGTTATATTCTACTGTGACCTCAGCTGCTATATCCTACTGTGACCTGAGATGCTATATCCTACTGTGACCTCAGCTGTTATATCCTACTGTGACCTCAGCTGCTTTATCCTACTGTGACCTGAGATGCTATATCCTACTGTGACCTGAGATGCTATATCCTACTGTGACCTGAGATGCTATATCCTACTGTGACCTGAGTTGCTATATATTAGAACCACAGAGAGCTACCACAAGTAACGGGGAAGCAGGTATCCTTGTGGTTAGAGCGTTGGGAATCTAACCAAAAGGTTGCTGGATCGAATCCCCGAGCTGACCGGGTAAAAATCTGTTGTTCTACCCCTGAATAAGGCGGTTAACTCACTGCTCCCTGGGTAGGCTGTCGTTGTAAATAAGAACTTGTTCTTAACTGACTTGCCTAGTTAAACATTATTTTATTTTTATAGAAGTTGCCTCCACAATTCCAGCTCAACTTCAATATTTCTGTGTGTGTGTGTGTGTGCGTGTGCGTGTGCGTGTGCGTGTGCGTTTGTGTGTGTGTGTGTGTGTGTGTGTGTGTGTGTGCGTGTGCGTGTGTTCGTGCGCATGTTCGTGCATGTGGAAAAAACATGTTGACTCACCCTACTTGTAGAGAAACTTCAATGCCATCCTCCTCTCTGTCATTGTTGATGAAACGGTCTATCACTCTGTCATACAGGACACCCTTTTAGTTTTTGTTATCCTAGGCTACCTGGCTAAAAGGCTTGCTCTCTAGATTAGCTTCCTTTCATGGGCAACGTTAGCTAGTTAACATTAGCCTTCTACAGCTAGCTACATATTGAACTTCTGTCTTCTCAGGCCAGGGGCACAACAATGTATGCATTAATGGTTGGATCAGAATCGCCGTTATACTGTAATCATTGGCCAGTAAGGATAATTAAGTAAAACCACAAGTTCAAATCCCTATCGCCATCTATGGCTAATTTAGGAAAGGGCCAAATTTAGCTATCTAGACACAGGAGGACAACAACACAACGAGATGCAACAATTCAAGTTTTTCTGTAAATGACGTATGCAAAAAGAAGACATACATTTTTTGGTCAAGGGAGGCCAAATGCTTGCTGGCTTTCCTTGCCTTCAATGCTACGGGCGGCAACAATGTCACAGTCGTTAAAGACCAGACAGTGTCAGATAGATGGGTTACACGTAGAGACAGAGGGGCGCTGTCTCGCTCGGATGCTTTCTCCTGTTAGACACATTTAGCCTCTTGTGAATTGAAGGGAACTTATGAAACACACAGATAAAAGATACATTATTTTTGTTATTTTTTGTTTTTTATTGGTCCATTTTTTTGGCAACCTTGGCATCAATGTTTCACAGCTTGATCTGTTTCACCTGTCTTTGTGCTAGATTGACATCGACTGAGCGCTTACACCGACTACACACCCAGAGTTGTCTATATTGTTGAGCTATGGGACATTTCGTAGCTACCTGCCCATTAAAAACCCAGGCTCATCAAGAAGGGCGGGTACTCTGGTGGGCCATATGGATCACTTTTCCTCTCCCCTCACTCACACCGTCTTCCATGCCACCCTGCTGTGGGGGAACCAGTCAAAATCTCTCCAGGTACTCATCAACTCTGGGGCCCGATGAGAGTTTTTGGGACTTTTTTTTGGACCCTGGAGGCGGGGGGTACAGTCACACCCTGATCTGTTTCACCTATCTTTGGTGCTTGTCTCCACCCCCTCCAGGTGTCGCCCATCTTCCCCATTATTCCCTGTGTATTTATACCTGTGTTCTCTGTTTGTCAGTTGCCAGTTCGTCTTGTCTTGTCAGGTCTTACCAGCATGTTTTCCCGTCTCCCTGCTTTCTCAAGTTCTGTTCCCTAGTTTCCCCCAGTTCTGACCATTCTGCCTGCCCTGACCCCGAGCCTGCCTGCCGTTCTGTACCTGCCTGTCTCGGACCCGTTTACGAACCTCTGCCTGTCCTGACCCTGAGCCTGCCTGCTGTTCTGTACCTTTTTGACTCTGCCCTGGATTACGGACCTCTGCCTGCCTTTGACCTGTCTTTTACCTGCTCCCTGTTTGGGTCAAAAACCATCTGTGACTCTAGCTATCTGCATCTGGGTCTTATCCTGAGTTCTGACACCATGAACACACGCTGTCATCAAGGCAAAGGGTGTGCTAATTTGAAGAATCTAAAATCTAATATATATTTGGATTTGTTTAACACTTTTTTGGTTACTACATGATTCCATATGTGTTATTTCATAATTGTGATGTCTTCACTAGTATTCTACAATGTCGAAAATAGTAAAAATAAAGAAAAACCCTTGAATGAGTAGGTGTGTCCAAACTTTTGACTGGTACTGTATATGCTCTATATTTGCTACATAGTACTAAAGAGTTAAACACTTTGTTCCCAGCAGACGAGAGAGGAAAAACGAGGGAAAAGATGTAACCCTGATTGTAACTTTCCATCTCTTTCCCCCTCAAGTATAGAAGCAGGACTCCCTTCATTTGAATACTGGCAGCTGCAAAACTTAATTCAGATTCAAAGCCGGGGCCGTAGAATTTCAAGTGAAAATTGATAAATAAATAAATAAAACAATATTAATGAAAAAATGAACGCTCTTTTAATTAGGCAGCTTAAAGGGATGAGGGAATAATTGAGACAAGATAATTAATTTAAAGTAGTAAACAGACCAGACAACTCTAACGATAGTGCTTTCAGCTCTTTCTCTCAATAATACAGGTTTCCACCTCCACCACCCCACTAACACATCCCTTCTTGGGCAATCAAAGAAATGTATTAATAATATAATGACCAACTCCTGCAAATACAACCGTCTGAATTCATCTTAGTTCATTTAATGGAGACAATGTGGTAAATTAGGGAATTGTTATTATTTTTCATGTCTATCTGTGGAGAAGCCAGATGGAACTGCCATTAACAAAACATGATCAGTTTAAAAGGTGAAAAGGGCAGGCTGCAGTTAGCCTATTCAATATTTCAATACCAATTTATGACAGCTTAAATCATACTTTCACTGTCCTGTTAATGTATTGTTAGAATGTGAAGGGTGCCTCTCTGTGAGAGAGAAGAGGATATATCCTCGACCAAAGTCACCAACATTCCCATTCCAATTACATAAGGTCCATTCTACGTCTTCTCTTTCTACCGGGCTCCCTATCAATCCATCTCTCTGCTCCTCTCCTCTCTCTCTCTCTCTAACATCCATCTCTCTCTCTCTCTCTCTCCTCTCTTCTCTCTCTCTCTCTCTCTCTATACACTCCATCTCCTCTCTCTCTCTCTCCCTCTCCATCTCTCTCTCTCTCTCTCCTCTCTCGTCTCTCGCCCTCTCCTCTCCTATCATCCATCCTCTCTCTTCTCCTCTCTCGTCTCTCCTCGTGCTCTCTCCTGATCATCCTATCTCTCTCTCCGCTCCGTCTCTCTCTCTCTCTCTCGAGCTCTCTCTCTTCGCTCTCTCTCTCTCTTCTCGTCTCTCTTCTCTCTCTCTCTCTCCTCTCCTCCTCTCTCGCTCTCTCTCCCTCTCTTCTCCTCATGCTCTCTCTCTCTCCTCATCAGTCCATCCTCTCTCTCCCTCTCTTCTCGTCTGCTCTCTATCTCCTCTTCTCCTCCCCTCCTCTCTCTCTCTCTCCTCTCTCTCTCTCTCACTCCTCTCATCATCCCTCCCTATCCCATCTCCTCTCTCTCTCTCTCTCTCTCTCTCTCTCTCTCTCTCTCCCTCTCTCCTATCATCTCTCTGCCTCATCAGTCTCGCTCTCTCTACTCTCGTCTCTCCTTATCATCCATCTTCTTCTCTCTCGGTCTCTCTGCTCTCTCGTCTTCTCTTCATCCTCTACTCTCTCGTCTCTCCGTTCATCCCTTCCTCTCCTCATCTCTCTCCTATCACTCCTCTCTCCTCTCTCCTCCTCTCTGCTCTCTCTCTCCTCTCTCTCTCTCTCCTCTCTCTCTCTCTCTTCATCCGTTCTCTCTCCCTCTCGTCCTAATCATCCATCTGCTCTCTCTCTCTCCTATCATCCCCTTCCATCTGCTCCTACCTTCCTCTTCTTCGCTCTCATCATCATCCATTCATCTCTCTCTCTCTACTCGCCTATCATCGTCCATCTATCTCCTCTCTTCCTATCATCCATCTCTCTCTCTTCTCACCTATCATCCATCTCTTCCTCTCTCTCTCCTCTTCCCTCTTCTCCCTCTACTCTCTCTGCCTCTCTCCGTTCTCTCTCTCTCTCCTCCCTGCCTCTCATCTCTCTCGCTCCCCTCTCTCTCTCTCCTCTCCTCTCTCTTCTATCATCCACCTCTCTCTCTCTCCCCTCTCTCTCCCTTCTCTCCTCCTCTCTTCTCTTCTCTCTCTCTCTCTCCTCCTCTCTCTCTCTCTCTCTCTCATGATCATCCATCTCTCTCTCTCCCTCCTTCTCCACTACATCCTCTTCCTCTCCTTCTATCCATATCCTTCTCTCTCCTCTCTGCCTATCATCCATCTCTCTCTCGCTCTCTCTCTCGCCTCTCTGCCCCTCTCTCTCTCCCATCTCCCATCCTACTCATCTCTCTCTCATCCATCATCATCTCCTCTCCCTATTCATCATCTCCGCCTCTCTCTTTCTTCTATCACCTCTATCTTCTCTCTCTCCTCCTATCATCATCTCTCCTCTCCTCTCTCCTCTCTCCTCTTCTCTCTCTCTCTCTCTCCCCTCTCTCTCTCTTCTCTTCCCGTCTCTCCTCTCCCTCTCACTCCCTCTCTCTCTCTTTTCTCCTCTCCTCCACTCTCTCTCTCTCCTCCTCTCTCCTCTCTCTCTCTCCTCCTCCTTCTCTCTCCTCATCCTCCTCTCTCTCTCTGCCTCTCTCTCTCCTTCATCCATCTCTATCTCTCTTCTCTCCTATCCATCCATCTATCTTCCTTCTCTCCCCTTCCCTCTCTATCTTCTCTCTCCTATCATCTCCTACTCCTCTCTCTCCTCATCATCTCTCTATCTTCTCTCCTTCTCTCTCCTCTCCTCTCTCACTCTCTCTCTCTCTCTCTCTCTCTCTCTCTTTCTTCTCTCTACCTCTCTCTTCTCTCTCTCATCATCTCCATCCTCTCTCTCTTCTCCTATCATCCATCTCTCTTCTCGCTCTCCTTATCATCCCCTCTATCTCCTCTCTCTCCTATCATCCCTCTATCTCCTCTCTCTCTTATCATCCCCTCTATCGCCTCTCTCTCCTATCATCCATCTATCTCCTCTCTCTTCCTATCATCCATCTCTCTTCTCTCTCTCCTATCATCCCTCTATCTCCTCCTCTCTCCTATCATCTATCTCTCTTCTCTCTCTCTTCCTATCATCCAGCTCTCTTCTGCTCTCTCTCTATCACCCCATCTCTTCTCTCTCTCATCATCTCTCTTCTCTCTCTCCTATACATCCCCTCATCTCCTCTCTCTCCTATATCATCTCTCTTCTCTCTCTCCTATATCTCCTCTCTCTCCCTATCATCCAATCTCTCTTCTCTCTCTCTACTCTATGCATCCCTCTATCATCCTCTCTCTCCCTAATCATCCATCTCTCTTCTCTCTCTCCTATCATCCCTCTATCTCCTCTCTCTCCTATCATCCATCTCTCTTCTCTCTCTCTCCTATCATCCCTCTATCTCCTCTCTCTCCTCCAATACTGTGACAGTAATTATGTCTTCAAAGTGAGGACTCCGCTACCCTCCTGGGGCTCTGTTTGGAAAAGTTTCATATCTCTGCCTTTCTTTCCCCATTTAGATGTGTAAGGCGTGGAAACAACGTAGGGGAATTTATTACAGGTAGGGCTGGGAGTAGCCAGGGACCTCACTATACAAAATGATCAAGATACTAATGTGCTGATACGATATGTGTTGAAATTCTCACGATTCTCACAATTCTATATGTATTGTAATTCGATACTGCGATTTTATTCCGAATTGATGTTCCAAATATATTGCTCACCATGTCTGCTGCAGAGGGACAAGAGAGAAAACAAGTTCTGATCAAACATGGAAATGAAAATGCTGAAAACATGATGGCTCACCATTTAAAAAGAAGATGGAGAACAAGCTAGAGAAGGAGAAATACCAGAGATTTGGCGCAGGTACAGCCAACCTGCGCTAGCTAACGTTAACTACAACGTTAACTACAACGTTAACTACAACGTTAACTACATCGTTAACTACAACGTTAACTACAACGTTAACTACATAGCAAAAGATAAAGACGAGAGAACCGTTACTTGGAGTGAAAAATTATATTAGTGCAGGGGTTCTCAAACTATTCTGTCCCACGGCCCCATTTTAATATCAAAAAAGTATCGCGACCCCAACTATGTGAAAATAATTATGTAATTAACAGACAATGTTTACTTTTTTATTTGGGAGTCAATTGAAAAACATTCTAACAGTATTTCTGTCTTCTGAACTCACCATCACATACTTTTAATCTGGGGCTGTGACAGTCAAACGCAAATGAATCTGACATAATGTATCTTATCTCACCACCACTAATGAGATGGGTGTGGCTTGATGCAAGTCGCGTCGGGGCTCCTCAATGTCAAGGGGCGTGGTCGACAGTGCGCACCTCATCTCTGCTGTCTCATCCAACAGGGATGGATGTTTGGTTTTAATGCAGACAAGACTGAATCCAGCTTCACGCAGATATGAGCTGGTGAAGGGCACCGTGAGTTTTATGGTGCTTTCAAGACAACTAGGAACTCGAAAAAATACAAATAGTTGTTTTGAACGTGGCATTAATCCTCAGAGGCACACAACAGGGTATTATTCCTCCATATTGACCTGTGAATGCATTCAGTCACATGACAGCTCGATCAGCTGTTCGATTTTCACTTACCGGCATGTCAACTGAGCCAGGATCACAGTCAAACGGATTGGGAAGTAGGTCCTATACTGCTCTTCCAAGCATTGGAGGTGAGCAGTCATCACTCGTGTGGGACACTTACTGATGCTGTGTTCTGTTAGATACATGCACAGCCGAGGGAAGGGGGCGTGGTTGGCTTTCATGTTATTTTCTGTTAGAAACATGCACAGCTGAGCGAAGGGGGCGTGGTTGGCTTTCATGTTATTTTCTGTTAGAAACATGCACAGCCGAGGGAAGGGGGCGTGGTTGGCTTTTGAAAGAATCTCACTTATAAGAATTCTTTCCTCTGAATCCACTGATTTGGTCACTCATCTGTAGAATGTTTTTGTATTTCCCCTGCATGCTTGCGTTGTTCGCTCAGTTCCCCAAATATGTCTGTTACATAGAGAAGGAGAGACATTTTCTTTTTATGACACAGCAAGTCAACCAAGTCAGGTTGTTGGTTTACATCCGTTGTGAATAAGACAACAGTTCCTCTCTCAACGAGAAAAATCTTTCCAACACTCCTCCTCGATAACCACTAAGCCTCGGTGTGAAATAGAACATTGTCATCTCTGATCCCATATCATAGTTTTGAGAACAGGCGTGAACACATTGGATGTGGCTTGATGTAGTTTACAATCCAAGTTATCTGCTGCAGTACTGTATATCTCTGAGTTATGTGCTCAGCTCTTTTGCCGCAAGGTGCTCTCGGTGTATCCATTATCGCTCAGTGGGTGTATCATACAATGTGTCCATATGGCAGAGGGAGACTCATTCATAACTAGAGTGTAGAGGCCTGCTCGCTGTCCTGCCATAGATGGAGCTCCATCTGTACAAAAGTCCACCTTTCGATGCCATGGAATCAGTATAGCCACGCAGCACACTGAACATCCCGTGTGCCCTTTAATGCTCTGGAGTTGTGAGACAGAACAATATGTCCTTGTGAATAGCAGTCATTCTCCTCTTGATTGCTAGCAATACCATAAATGATTTGTAAAACAGTGTTATCTGACAAAGGTATTGATCTGAGTTTCTGTGCCTCTGCCTCCCCACACATTGTTTTCACCATATCAGTTGCGGCCGGTAATATCATAGTCTCTGTAATAGTGTGTTGTTTCATAGCGTAGTGGGCCTAGTCATTCACTGTGGGAATGATTCAAGTGCAACGGTTAAGTGAGGCTTTTTCCATTGATCTAAGGGAGCTCAAAGGCGATATTAGACCCTCGTTTGGGAACCGCTGCTCTAGTGCCCTCAAACTCTGACACCAGGTGTTTGCAATTACATTATCAGGTAGGACAGAAAACCAGAAGGCTCCGGACCTCGTAGGGTCAGAGTTCAATTACTCTGCTCTAGTGGATAGATTGTTCCCCCATCACTAATTACAGGTTTATCAACAAATGGGGGGGGGGGGGGGGGACACCACTGTGATCCAGTTCATATGGAGAACACACTAAGTGGGACCCTGATGCTACACACTAGAGTCGCTATACACACTCTACACACACTGAAGTTGGAGACTCATATCTCCTTCACTAACTTCAAGCACCAGCTGTCAAGGCAGCTCATAATCACTGCACCTGTACATAGCCCATCTGTACATAGCCCATCCAACTACCTCATCCCCATACTGTTATTTATTAATTACATTTTTTTGCTCTTTGCACCCCAGTATCTCTACTTGCACATTCATCTTCTGCACATCTATCAGTCCAGTGGTTAATTGCTAAATTGTAATTATTTCGCCACTATGGCTATTTATTGCCTTACCTCCCTTATCTACCTCATTTGCACACACTGTATATAGACTTTTTCTACTGCATTATCTACTGTTTTTGTTTATTCCATGTGTAACTCTGTGTTGTTGTTTGTGTCGCACTGCTTTGCTCTATCTTGCCAGGTCGCAGTTGTAAATGAGAACTTGTTCTCAACTAGCCTACCTGGTTAAATAAAGGTGACAAAAAAATAATAACAAACACGTACACATGGATTTTGTGTTGTAGATATGTGGTAGTGGATATGGCCTGAGGCACACACTTAGTGTGCTGTGCTTCTGTAATGAACGCATTGTAATGTTGTATAATTGCCTTAATTTTGATGACCCCAGGAAGAGTAGCTGCTGCCTTGGAGGAACTAATGGGGATCCGTAATAAACCCAGGAAGAGTAGCTGCTGCCTTGGCAGGAACTAATGGGATCCATAATAAACCCCAGGAAGAGTAGCTGCTGCTTGGTAGAACTAATGGGATCCATAATAAACCCCAGGAAGAGTAGCTGATCCTTGGTAGGAATAATGGGATCCATAACAAACCCCAGGAAGAGTAGCTGCTGCTTGGCAGGAACTAATGGGATCCATAATAAACCTCAGGAAGAGAGCTGATGCCTTGGCAGGAACTAATGGGGATCCATAATAAACCCCAGAAGAGTAGCTGCTGCCTTGACAGAAACTAATGGGGATCATAATAAACTCAGGAAGAGAAGCTGTGCTTGGCAGAACTAATGGGGATCCATAATAAACCCCAGGAAGAGAAGCTGCCTTGGCAGGAACTAATGGGATCCATAAAATACAAATACAAACTGAACTCTGTCATGGTTGTCCAGTTGGATAAAGATGTTTATTTACAAAATGAACATATTGTTTCCCCCAGCCCATTGATTCCTGTGTGACCTGACTGTGACCTGACTGTGTACCTGACTTGTGACCCTGACTGTGTGACCTGACGTGACCCTGACTGTGACCTGACTGTGACCCTGACTGTGTGACCCTGACTGTGTGACCCTGACTGTGTGACCTGACTGTGACGCTGACTGTGCCTGACTGTGACCTGACTGTGACCCTGACTGTTGACCCTGACTGTGTGTGTGTTGTGTATCTCTAAGTGTGTTACGTGTGTGTGTGTGCGTCTTATGTGTCCTGTGTGTGTGTGTGTGTGTGTGTGTGTGTGGTTTCTTAATCCTAGGTTGTTTCTCTTAATGGTAATGCTCTTTAATGATGTGTAATGAGTGGCAGTCAGAGGGGAGTATCTTGTATCACTGCTCTTTACTCATATAATTAGTCACTGGCTCTGCCAATTTCCTCCTCCCAAAGGGAAAGACTTAATTACTCTTTCTAAATGTATAAAACATGTACAAAGGCTCAGACTTCTGCCTAAACTCAAGGTCAGGGCTCTTCATCTCAGCCAACTGTTACAGCAGAGGACCAGGATGTAAAACTTGATTTMTTACTTATATTTGTATTGCACCTTCATTTACCCTGGTTAGTCTGATAGATACAATCTATTTTACAAGAGAGACCTTGTACTGTACTTGTAGTGATGGTCTGGTTGTCCTCCAATATATTCTGATGTCTCTCTCTGGTCTAAAATCATCTCAAATAATACAATCTAAATAGAATCAACGTTTTAAAATGAGGTATGTTATATTCAACATCTTTTTGATTGCGGACCCATCACATTTGTTTCTTATCAGGATTCACTCGTTTCAGGCACCAACCAAAGCTTTGGGAGAGCGGCATGGTCCTCTTTACATGATCTAAGCCTTAAGTAATGAAACCATCATATTGCCTCTATTCACTGTGTGTTTCCAGTCCACACAAGTAGAGTTTGGTGATTCCAATAACATAACATTTACTAAATCCCCAGGTCAGGGACAAATTCAAGTAAACATACAGTATTATACAGAACCATGAATGCATGGAACTCCCTTCCATCTAATATAAATATATATATATGCAGCGTAAGTGAACAGTAAAACCTGGTTTCATAAAACAAATAAAGCAACACCTCACAACGCCTCTCCACCATGTGACCTACTGGTTGTGTGTATGAACTGACATGTGACCTACTGGTTGTGTGTATGAACTGACATGTGACCTACTGGTTGTGTGTATGAACTGACATGTGACCTACATGTTGTGT
>NW_019942857.1:5114-18992 GCF_002910315.2 Salvelinus sp. IW2-2015 | reverse complement strand
TTTGTTCAGTGTATTATACAGGTATGTTATTTATTAGGATCCTCATTAGTCGACGCCGATGGCGACAGCTAGTCTTACTGGGGTCTGACACGTAGCGGAAAATACATTACAGACAAAAGACTTTACAATTGACACACGTTTAAAAACATGAACATATAGTGTATCTATCAGTTCCACATACATGTCAGTTCATACACAAAACATGTAGGTCACATGTCATTACATACACACAACATGTAGGTCACATGTCAGTTCATACACACAACATGTAGGTCACATGTCAGTCATACACACAACCAGTAGGTCACATGCATTACATACACACAACATGTAGGTCACATGTCAGTTCATACACACAACCAGTAGATCACATGTCAGTTCATACACACAACATGTAGGTCACATGTCAGTTCATACACACAACCAGTAGGTCACATGTCAGTTCATACACACAACATGTAGGTCACATGTCAGTTCATACACACAACATGTAGGTCACATGTCAGTTCATACACACAACAGTAGGTCACATGTCAGTTCATACACACAACCAGTAGGTCACATGTCAGTTCATACACACAACATGTAGGTCACATGTCAGTTCATACACACAACCAGTAGGTCACATGTCAGTTCATACACACAACATGTAGGTCACGTGTCAGTTCATACACACAAATGTAGGTCACATGTCATTACATACACACAACATGTAGGTCAAATGTCAGTTCATACACACAACATGTAGATAACATGTCAGTCATACACACAACCTAGGTCACATGTCAGTACATACACACAACATGTAGAGTACATGTCAGTTCATACACACAACCAGTAGGTCACATGTCATTACATACACACAACATGTAGGTCACATGTCAGTTCATACACACAACATGTAGATAACATGTCAGTCATACACACAACCAGTAGGTCACATGTCAGTACATACACACAACCAGTAGGTCACATGTCAGTCATACACACAACCAGTAGGTCACATGTCAGTTCATACACACAACAGTAGGCACATGTCAGTACATACACAAACCAGTAGGTCACATGTCAGTACATACACACAACCAGTAGATCACATGTCAGTTCATACACACAACAGTAGTCACATGTCAGTACATACACACAACCAGTAGGTTCACATGTCAGTTCATACACACAACCAGTAGGTCACATGTCAGTTCATACACACAACCAGTAGGTCACATGTCAGTACATACACACAACCAGTAGGTCACATGTCAGTACATACACACAACCAGTAGATCACATGTCAGTACATACACACAACCAGTAGATCACATGTCAGTACATACACACAACCAGTAGATCACATGTCAGTACATACACACAACCAGTAGGTCACATGTCAGTACATACACACAACCAGTAGATCACATGTCAGTACATACACACAAACCAGTAAGATCACATGTCAGTTCATACACACAACCAGTAGGTCACATGTCATTACATACACACAACCAGTAGATCACAGTGTCAGTTCATACACACAACCAGTAGTCACATGTCAGTTTCATACACACAACCAGTAGGTCACATGTCAGACATATACACAACCAGTAGATCACATGTCTTTCATACACACAACCAGTAGGTCACATGTTCAGTACATACACACAACCAGTAGATCACATGTCAGTTCATACACACAACCAGTAGATCACATGTCAGTTCATAACACAACCAGTAGGTCACATGTCAGTACATACACACAACCAGTAGATCACATGTCAGTTCATACACACAACCAGAGGTCACATGTCAGTTCATACACACAACCAGTAGATCACATGTCAGTTCATACACACAACCAGTGATCACATGTCAGTTCATACACACAACCAGTAGGTCACATGTCAGTACATACACACAACCAGTAGGTCACATGTCAGTTCATACACACAACCAGTAGATCACATGTCAGTTCATACACACAACCAGTAGATCACATGTCAGTTCATACACACAACCAGTAGGTCACATGTCAGTTCATACACACAACAAGTAGGTCACATGTCAGTTCTACACACAACATGTAGGTCACATGTCAGTTCATACAAACAACAAGTAGGTCACATGTCAGTTCATACACACAACAAGTAGGTCACATGTCAGTTCATACACACAACCAGTAGATCACATGTCAGTTCATACACACAACCAGTAGGTCACATGTCAGTACATACACACAACCAGTAGACACATGTCAGTACATACACACAACCGTAGATCACATGTCAGTACATACACACAACCAGTAGGTCACATGTCAGTACATACACACAACCAGTAATCACATGTCAGTACATACACACAACAGTAGATCACATGTCAGTTCATACACACAACCAGTAGATCACATGTCAGTCATACACACAACGTAGATCAATGCAGTACATACACCACAACAAGTAGTCACATGTCAGTACATACACACAACCAGTAGTCAACATGTCAGTTCATACACACAACCAGTAGGTCACATGTCAGTTCATACACACAAACAAGTAGATCACAGGTCAGTTCATACACAACATGTAGGTTACATGTCAGTTCATACACACAAACATGTAGTCACATGTCAGTTCATTCACACAACATGTAGGTCACATGTCAGTTCATACACACAACCAGTAGGTCACATGTCAGTTCATACACACAACCAGTAGGTCACATGTCAGTTCATACACACAACCAGTAGGTCACATGGTGGAGAGGCGTTGTGAGGTGTTGCTTTATTTGTTTTATGAAACCAGGTTTTACTGTTCACTTACGCTGCATATATATATATTTATATTAGATGGAAGGGAGTTCCATGCATTCATGGTTCTGTATAATACTGTATGTTTACTTGAATTTGTCCCTGACCTGGGGATTTAGTAAATGTTATGTTATTGGAATCACCAAACTCTACTTGTGTGGACTGGAAACACACAGTGAATAGAGGCAATATGATGGTTTCATTACTTAAGGCTTAGATCATGTAAAGAGGACCATGCCGCTCTCCAAAGCATTGGTTGGTGCCTGAAACGAGTGAATCCTGATAAGAAACAAATGTGATGGGTCCGCAATCAAAAAGATGTTGAATATAACATACCTCATTTTAAAACGTTGATTCTATTTAGATTGTATTATTTGAGATGATTAGACCAGAGAGGACATCATAGACAGATAGACATCAGAATATGTTGGAGGACAACCAGACCATCACTACAAGTACAGTACAAGGTCTCTCTTGTAAAATAGATTGTATCTATCAGACTAACCAGGGTAAATGAAGGTGCAATACAAATATAAGTAAGAAATCAAGTTTTACATCCTGGTCCTCTGCTGTAACAGTTGGCTGAGATGAAGAGCCCTGACCTTGAGTTTAGGCAGAAGTCTGAGCCTTTGTACATGTTTTATACATTTAGAAAGAGTAATTAAGTCTTTCCCTTTTGGAGGAGGAAATTGGCAGAGCCAGTGACTAATTATATGAGTAAAGAGCAGTGATACAAGATACTCCCTCTGACTCCACTCATTACACATCATTAAAGAGACACTGCAACCTAGGATTAAAAACCACACCACACACACTGCACACACAAGCATGGACACACATAGGGACGCACCACAACACATGCAGACACGCACATGCACACGCCACACACACACACACACACACACACACACACACACACACACACACACACACACACACACCACCACACACACACCACACACACACACACACCACACACACCTGTCAGGTCACACAGCAATCATGGGCTGGGGGAGGAAAACAAGATTGTATTTCTGTAAATAAACAACATCTCTGACGTTCATTGACTCCACAGTGTAGTATTGAGGGTCCCACTATAGTGTGTCTCTCATATCAGCTGATAACCACAGTGTGTCTCATATCAACTGTACCACAGTGGTGTCTCCATACTCAACTGAACCACAGTGGTGTCTCACATGAACTGTACCACAGTGGTGTCTCATATTCAACTGAACACGTGGTGTCTCATAATCAACTGTACCACAGTGGTGTCTCATATCAACTGAACCACAGTGGTGTCTCATATAACTGTACCACAGTGGTGTCTCATATCAACTGAACCACAGTGGGTGTCTCATATCAACTGTACCACAGTGGTGTCTCATATCAACTGAAACCACAGTTGTGTCTCATATCAACTGCACCACAGTGGTGTCCTCATATGAACTGAACCACAGTGGTGTCTCATATCAACTGTACCACAGTGGTGTCTCCCCATTCATTAGCTTTTAAATAATAAACCTGTAATTAACATGTAATTATTGTGATCTTGTGTGGCTCATTTGGGAGAGCATGGCACTTGCAGTGCCGGGGTTGTTTGTTCAATTCCCACGGGGCCAGTATGAAAATGTATTGCAGTCACTACTGAAAGTCACTCTGGATAAGAGTGTCTTGCCTAAATGACTAACATGTAAAGGATTTGTAATGTAATGGATACCCATGATACACCCACTGTAGTGGATACAATCCACTGTTAGTGAAACACCACTTATGGATACCCATGTAGATAACACACTACGTAGTGGATACACCTGTAGTGGATACACCACTGTAAATGGATAACCCCCACTGTTAGTGGATTATGATACACCGAGAGCAATAGGCGGAGAAGAGCTTGAGCTATGAGAACTCCAAGATATGCTGCAAGAGTAAACTTTGATTGTAAACTACATCAAACCAATTCCACTGCAACTCACGCCTGTTCACAAAAGTATTATGGAGATATGGTATCAGAGCATGACAGACGATTCAATTTCCATACCGAAGCTTGGTGGTTATCAAGGGGAGTGTTGGAAATATTTTCAACATTAAGAGAGAAACTTTTGTCTTCATTGGATGTAATGTAAAAAGAAAACAGACTTGGTTGACTTCCGGTGTAAATTTAAAGAAATGTGTTCCTTGCCGATGGATTCAGATATATTTAGAACTGAATGAACTTGTGGGAACATACAAAAAACATTATACAGAGGGAAATGAACAAACTCAAGTGCATTCAGAGGAAATTCATACCTTATTGGATAGATTGCCTCTGAGCCATATAAACGCAACATGCAACAATTTGAAAGATTTTACAGAGTTACAGTTCATAAGGAAATCAGTCAATGTAAATTAATGAATTAGGCCCTGATCTATGGACTTCACATGACTGGGCAGGGGTTCAGTCATGTGTGTGCCTGGGAGGGCGTGGGCCCACTGCAGACCCACAAATTGGCTTTATTACAGACAGAAATACTCCTCAGCAACTCTCAGACGATCCCACGGGTGAAAAAGCCGTATGTGGAAGTCCTGGGCTGGCGTGGTTACACATGGTCTGAAGTTGAGGAAGTCCTGGGCTGGCGTGGTTACACATGGTCTGAAGTTGTGAGGCCGGTTGGCGTACTGACAAATTCTCTAAAATGATGTTGGAAGCTGCTTATGATAAATAAATTAACATTCAATTCTCTGGCAACAGCTCTGGTGGACATTCCTGCAGTCAGCATGCCAATTGCACGTTCCCTCAACTTGAGACATCTGAGGCTTTGTGTTGAGTGACAAAACTACACATTTTAGACTGACCATTTGTTGCCCCCAGCACAAGGTGCACCTGTGTAATAATCATGCTGTTTAATCAGCTTCTTGATATGCCACATCTGTCAGGTGGATGGATTATCTTGGCAATGGAGAAATGCTCACTAACAGGGATGTAAACACATTTGTACACAATATTTGAGAGAAATAAGCATTTGTGCGTATGGGACATTTKGGGGATTTTTTATTTCAGCTAATAAAACATGGGACCAACAAGTCACATGTTGCGTTTACAGCCAGCTTATCGTTAACTGTCCATGAGACTGAGGTTGATTTCTCTTGTTTTTATTTGGTTTATAGGAGAGTCAGTAATAACAGTTAATATCACAGACCACAGAGAGGTGGTCAGAGCAGAACAAAAACAAACATTACCACACAACATGCATCGCTACCGTTACTTATTTTACAGAATGTCTGTCAGTCTTATCAACGACTCAGTAGAACAGAGAAGACTCAGACAACACAGTCCTGATGACTGACTCAGTAGAACAGAGAAGACTCAGACAACACAGTCCTGATGAGTGGCTAATTGGAGCTGAAGATTAAAACAAAAACAAAAAATTTGGTTTGGGTATTGAGCTGAGATACACACCGTGTGGCTATTGAGCTGAGATACACACTGTGGGTATTGAGCTGAGATACACACCTGTGGCTATTGAGCTGAGATACACACCTGTGGGTATTGAGCTGAGATACACACCTGTGGCTATTGAGCTGAGATACACACCTGTGGTATGAGCTGAGATACACACCTGTAGGGTATTGAGCTGAGATACACACTGTGGGTATTGAGCTGAGATACACACCTGTGGCTATTGAGCTGAGATACACACCTGTGGGTATTGAGCTGAGATACACACCTGTGGAGTATTGAGCTGAGTACAACACTGTGGGTATGAGCTGATACACACCTGTGAGTATTGAGCTGATACACACTGTGGGTATGAGCTGAGATACACACCTGTGGTATTGAGCTGAGATACACACCTGTGGTATTGAGCTGAGATACACACCTGTGGGTATTGAGCTGAGTTACACACCTGTGGGTATTGAGCTGAGATACACACCTGTGGGTATGACTGAGATACACACCTGTGAGTATTGCTGAGATACACACCTGTGAGTATTGAGCTGAGATACACACCTGTGGTATTGAGCTGAGATTACACACCTGTGGGTATTGAGCTGAGTACACACCTGTGGGATATTGAGCTGAGATACACACCTGTGAGTATTGAGCTGAGATACACACCTGTGGGTATTGAGCTGAGATACACACCTGTGGATATTGAGCTGAGATACACATGTGGGTATTGAGCTGAGATACACACCTGTGGGTATTGAGCTGAGAACACACTTGGTATTGAGCTGAGATACACACTCTGTGGGTATTGAGCTGAGATAGCACACCTGTTGGGTATTGAGCTGAAGTTCATTGTTAAATCACGAGGTAATACTATATTCATCTGGAGGCCTAGTGTTGACAGAGGTGAGTCAGTCATCAGGACTGTGTTGTTGAGTCTCTCTGTTCTACTGAGTCAGTCATCAGGACTGTGTCTGAGTCTTCTTGTTCTACTGAGTCAGTCATCAGGACTGTGTTGTCTGAGTCTTCTCTGTTCTACTGAGTCAGTCATCAGGACTGTGTTGTCTGAGTCTTCTCTGTTCTACTGAGTAAGTCATCAGGACTGTGTTGTCTGAGTTCTCTCTGTTCTACTGAGTCAGTCATCAGGACTGTGTTGTCTGAGTCTTCTCTGTTCTACTGAGTCAGTCATCAGGACTGTGTTGTCTGAGTCTTCTCTGTCAGTCATCAGGACTGTGTTGTCTGAGTCTTCTTGTTCTACTGAGTCAGTCATCAGGACTGTGTTGTTGAGTCTTCTCTGTGCTACTGAGTCAGTCATCAGGACTGTGTTGTCATAGTGTTCTCTGTTCTACTGAGTCAGTCATCAGGACTGTTGTTGAGTCTTCTCTGTTATATTGAGTCAGTCATCAGGACTGTGTTGTCTGAGTCTTCTCTGTGCTATGAGTCAGTCATCAGGACTGTGTTGTCTGAGTCTTCTCTGTGCTACTGAGTCATTCATCAGGACTGTGTTGTCTGAGTCTTCTCTGTGTACTGAGTCATTCATCAGGACTGTGTTGTCTAGTCTTCTCTTGTTCTACTGAGTCAGTCATCAGGACTGTGTTGTCTGAGTCTCTCTGTTCTACTGAGTCGTTGATAAGACTGACAGACATTCTGTAAAATAAGTAACGGTAGCGATGCATGTTGTGTGGTAATGTTTGTTTTTGTTCTGCTCTGACCACCTCTCTGTGGTCTGTGATATTAACTGTTATTACTGACTCTCCTATAAACCAAATAAAAACAAGAGAAATCAACCTCAGTCTCATGGACAGTTAACGATAAGCTGGCTGTAAACGCAACATGTGACTTGTTGGTCCCATGTTTTATTACTAAATAAAAAATCCCCCAATGTCCATACGCACAAATGCTTATTTCTCTCAAATATTGTGTACAAATGTGTTTACATCCCTGTTAGTGAGCATTTCTCCATTGCCAAGATAATCCATCCACCTGACAGATGTGGCATATCGAAGACTGATTAAACAGCATGATTATTACACAGGTGCACCTTGTGCTGGGGGCAACAAATGGTCAGTCTAAAATGTGTAGTTTTGTCACTCAACACAAAGCCTCAGATGTCTCAAGTTGAGGGAACGTGCAATTGGCATGCTGACTGCAGGAGTGTCCACCAGAGCTGTTGCCAGAGAATTGAATGTTAATTTATTTATCATAAGCAGCTTCCACATCATTTTAGAGAATTTGTCAGTACGCCAACCGGCCTCACAACTTCAGACATGTGTAACCACGCCAGCCCAGGACTTCCTCAACTTCAGACCATGTGTAACCACGCCAGCCCAGGACTTCCACATACGGCTTTTTCACCGTGGGATCGTCTGAGAGTTGCTGAGGATTATTTCTGTCTGTAAAAAGCCAATTTGTGGGTCTGCAGTGGGCCCACGCCCTCCCAGGCACACACATGACTGAACCCCTGCCCAGTCATGTGGATCCATAGATCAGGGCCTAATTCATTAATTTACATTGACTGATTTCCTTATGAACTGTAACTCTGTAAAATCTTTCAAATTGTTGCATGTTGCGTTTATATGTTTGTTCAGTGTATTATACAGGTATTATTTATTAGGATCCTCATTAGTCGACGCGATGGCGACAGCTAGTCTTACTGGGGTCTGACACGTAGCGGAAAATACATTACAGACAAAAGACTTTACAATTGACACACGTTTAAAAACATGAACATATAGTGTATCTATCAGTTCCACATACATGTCAGTTCATACACACAACATGTAGGTCACATGTCATTACATACACACAACATGAGGTCACATGTCAGTTCATACACACAACATGTAGGTCACATGTCAGTACATACACACAACCAGTAGGTACATGTCATTACATACACACAACATGTAGGTCACATGTCAGTTCATACACAAACCGTAGAATCACATGTCAGTTCATACACACAACATGTAGGTCACATGTCAGTTCATACACACAACCAGTAGGTCACATGTCAGTTCATACACACAACATGTAGGTCACATGTCAGTTCATACAACAAACATGTAGGTCAACATGTCAGTTCATACACACAACAGTAGGTCACATGTCAGTTCAACACCAACCAGTAGGTCACATGTCAGTTCATACACACAACATGTAGGTCACATGTCAGTTCATACACACAACCAGTAGGTCACATGTCAGTTCAATACACAAACATGTAGGTCAGTGTCAGTTCATACACACACATGTAGGTCACATGTCATTACATACACACAACATGTAGGTCACATGTCAGTTCATACACACAACATGTAGATAACATGTCAGTCATACACACAACCAGTAGGTCACATGTCAGTACATACACAAACATGTAGATAACATGTCAGTTCATACACAACACACCAGTAGGTCACATGTCATTCACATACACACAACATGTAGGTCACATGTAGTTCATACACACAAATGTAGATAACATGTCAGGTCATCACACAACCAGTGGTCACATGTCAGTACATACACACAACCAGTAGGTCACATGTCAGTACATACACACAACCAGTAGGTCACATGTCAGTTCATACACAACCAGTAGGCCACATGTCAGTACATACACAACCAGTAGGTCACATGTCAGTACATACACACAACCAGTAGGTCACATGTCAGTTCATACACACAACCAGTAGGTCACATGTCAGTACATACACACAACCAGTGGTCACATGTCAGTCATAACACAACCAGTAGGTCACATGTAGTTCATACACAACAGTAGTCACAGTCAGTACATCACACACCAGTAGGTCACATGTCAGTACATACAACAAACCAGTAGAGTCACATGTCAGTACATCACACAACCAGTAGTCACATGTCAGTACATACACACAACCAGTAGTCACATGTCAGTACATACACACAACAGTAGGTATGTCAGTACATACACACACCAGTAGATCACATGTCAGTACATACAAACATACAACCAGTAGATCACATGTCAGTTCATACACACAACCAGTAGGTCACATGTCAGTACATACACACAACCAGTAGATCACATGTCAGTTCATACACACAACCAGTAGATCACATGTCAGTTCATACACACAACCAGTAGGTCACATGTCAGTACATACACACAACCAGTAGATCACATGTCATTTCATACACACAACAGTAGTCACATGTCAGTACATACACACAACCAGTAGATCACATGTCAGTTCATCACACACCAGTAGATACATGTCAGTTCATACACACAACCAGTAGGTCACATGTCAGTACATACACACAACCAGTAGATCACATGTCAGTTCATACACACAACCAGTAGGTCACATGCTCAGTTTATACACACAACCAGTAGATCACATGTCAGTTCATACACACAACCAGTAGATCACATGTCAGTTCATAACACACAACCAGTGGTCACATGTCAGTACATACACACACCAGTGGTCACATTCAGTCATACAACAACAGTAGATCACATGTCAGTTCATACACACAACCAGTAGATCACATGTCAGTTCATACACACAACCAGTAGGTCACATGTCAGTTCATACACACACAAGTAGTCACATGTCAGTTCATACACACAACATGTAGGTACATGTCAGTTCATTAAACAACAAGTAGGTCACATGTCAGTTCATAACACACAACAAGTAGGTCACATGTCAGTTCATACACACAACCAGTAGATCAACATGTCAGTTCAATAACACAACCAGTAGGTCACATGTCAGTCCATACAACAACCAGTAGATCACATGTCAGTACATCCACACAACCAGTAGATCACATGTCAGTACATACACACAACCAGTAGGTCACATGTCAGTACATACACACAACCAGTAGATCACATGTCAGTACATACACACAACCAGTAATCACATGTCAGTCATACACACAACCAGTAGATCAATGTCAGTACATACCAACCGGTAGATCACATGTCAGTACATACACACAACAAGTAGATCACATGTCAGTACATACACACAACCAGTAGATCACATGTCAGTTTCATACACACAACCAGTAGTCACAGTCAGTTCATACACACAAAGTAGATCACATGTCAGTTCATACACAAAACATGTAGGTTACATGTCAGTTCATACACACAACATGTAGTCACATGTCAGTTCATTCACACAACATGTAGGTCACATGTCAGTTCATACACACAACCAGTAGTCACATATGTCAGTTTCATACACACAACCAGTAGGTCACATGTCAGTTCATACACACACACAGTAGGTCACATGGTGGAGAGGCGTTGTGAGGTGTTGCTTTATTTGTTTTATGAAACCAGGTTTACTGTTCACTTACGCTGCATATATATATATTTATATTAGATGGAAGGGAGTTCCATGCATTCATGGTTTGTATAATACTGTATGTTTACTTGAATTTGTCCCTGACCTGGGGATTTAGTAAATGTTATGTTATTGGAATCACCAAACTCTACTTGTGTGGCTGGAAACACACAGTGAATAGAGGCAATATGATGGTTTCATTACTTAAGGCTTAGATCATGTAAAGAGACCATGCCGCTCTCCCAAAGCATTGGTTGGTGCCTGAAACGAGTGAATCCTGATAAGAAACAAATGTGATGGGTCGCAATCAAAAAGATGTTGAATATAACATACCTCATTTTAAAACGTTGATTCTATTTAGATTGTATTATTTGAGATGATTTTAACGCAGAGAGAGACATCATAGACAGATAGACATCAGAATATGTTGGAGGACAACCAGACCATCACTACAAGTACAGTACAAGGTCTCTCTTGTAAAATAGATTGTATCTATCAGACTAACCAGGGTAAATGAAGGTGCAATACAAATATAAGTAAGAAATCAAGTTTTACATCTGGTCCTCTGCTGTAAACAGTTGGCTGAGATGAAGAGCCCTGACCTTGAGTTTAGGCAGAAGTCTGAGCCTTTGTACATGTTTTATACATTTAGAAAGAGTAATTAAGTCTTTCCCTTTGGAGGAGGAAATTGGCAGAGCCAGTGACTAATTATATGAGTAAAGGCAGTGATACAAGATACTCCCTCTGACTGCCACTCATTACACATCATTAAAGAGACACTTGCAACCTAGGATTAAAGAACCACACCACAACCACATGCACACACAAGCATGGACACACATAGGGACGCACACACACATGCAGACACGCACATGCACACGCCACACACAACCACACACACACACACAACACACACACACACACACACACACACACACACACCACACACACACACACACACACACAACCCCACACACTGTCAGGTCACACAGCAATCAATGGCTGGGGGGAGGAAAACAGATTGTATTTCTGTAAATAAACAACATCTCTGAGTTCATTGATCTCCACAGTGTAGTATTAGGGTCCCACTTAGTGTGTTCCATATCAACTGTACACAGTGGTGTCTCATATCAACTGTACCACAGTGGTGTCTCATATCAACTGAACCACAGTGGTGTCTCATATGAACTGTACCACAGTGGTGTCTCATATCACTGACACAGTGCGTGTCTCATATCAACTGTACCACAGTGGTGTTCATATCAACTGACCACAGTGGTGTCTCATAATAACTGTACCACAGTGGTGTCTCATATCACTGAACCACAGTGGTGTCTCATATCAACTGTACCACAGTGGTGTCTCATATCAACTGAACCATCAGTGGTGTCTCATATCAACTTGACCAAGAGTGGTGTCCTCATATGACTGAACCACAGTGGTGTCTCATATCAACTGTACCACAGTGGTGTCTCCCCTTCATTAGCTTTTAAATAATAAACCTGTAATTAACATGTAATTAATTCGTGATCTGTGTGTGGCTCATTTGGGAGAGGCATGGCACTTGCATGCCGGGGTTGTTTGTTCAATCCCACGGGGTGCCAGTATGATAATATGTATTGCATCACTACTGAAAATCACTCTGGATAAGAGTGTCTGCCTAAATGACTAACATGTAAAGGATTGTAATGTAATGGATACCATGAGGATACCCCACTGTAGTGGATACACCCACGTTAAGGTAATACACCACTTGGATACCGTGGATAACACACGTAGTTGGATACCACCTGTAGTGGATACACCAACTGTAATGGGATACACCCCACTGTAGTGGATTTATATACACCGAGAGCAATAGGCGCAGAAGAGCTTGAGCTATGAGAACTCCAAGCTAATGCTGCAGAGGTAAACTTGATTGTAAACTACAATCAAACCACATTCCACTGGCAGCTTCACGGCCTGTTCACAAAAGTATTATGGAAGATATGGTATCAGAGCATGACAGACGTTCAATTTCATACCGAAGCTTGGGTGGTTATCCAGGGGAGTGTTGGAAATATTTTCAACATTAAGAGAGAAACTTTTGTCTTCATTGGATGTAATGTAAAAGAAAACAGACCTTGGTTGACTCCGTGTAAATTTAAAGAAATGTGTCTCCTTGCCGATGATCAGATATATTTAGAACTGAGATGAACTTGTGGGAAATACAAAAAACATTATACAGAGGAATGAAGCAAACTCAGTGGCATTCAGAGGAATTCATACCTATTGGAAGATTGCCTCTGGCA
>NW_019942857.1:0-5089 GCF_002910315.2 Salvelinus sp. IW2-2015 | reverse complement strand
TCTCTGTTTATTATCTATGCATAGTCACTTTACCCCTATCTACATGTACAAATTACCTCGACTAACCTGTACCGCCACACATTGACTCTGTACCAGTAACCACTGTATATAGCCTCAATATCGTTATTGTTATTTATTGTTTTACTTTTGATTTGATTTTCTACTTTAGTTTATTTAGTAAATAGTTTCTTGACTCTAATCTTGAGCTGCATTGTTGGTTAAGGACTGTGACTTATAATAAGAATTTCACGGTGAGGTCTACTACACCTGTTATATTCGGCGCATGTGACAAATATAATTGATTGACACACATACACACACACACTATCAAAGCTCTTTAGATATCCCACTCTTCTCTCTGTTTCTGTTTTCATTGGAACTCATATGGAGGTTTTGTGTTGGTAGATAGATAATGGTGTTTTCAGTGGAAATCATGCGGGAGGTTTTGTGTTGGTAGATAGATACTGGTGTTTTCATTGGGAAATCATACGTTAGGTTTTGTATTGGTAGATAGATAATGGTGTTTTCAATGGGAAATTATTTGGGAGGTTTGTATTGGTAGAAGGATAATGCTGTTTTCATTGGGAAATCATATGGGAGGTTTTGTATTGGTAGAAGGATAACGATGTTTTCAGGGAAGCAGCATTATTATTGTTGTTGTTGCTGTCTTGTTGTTTGTGCTCAGATTACTCCCCGGTGTCTTTGAGTAAGAAGCTGAGGAGAAATAGATTGTTTTAGATGTTGAGCTGAGATACACACCTGTAGGTATTGAGCTGAGATACACACCTGTAGGTATTGAGCTGAGATACACACCTGTAGGTATTGAGCTGAATACACACCTGTGGGTATTGAGCTGAGATACAACCTGTAGGTATTGAGTGAGATACACACCTGTGGCTATTGAGCTGAGATACACACATGTGGGTATTGACTGAGATACACCTGGGCTATTGACTAGATACACACTTGGTATTGAGCTGAGATACACACCATGTGGCTATTGAGCTGAGATACACACCTGTGGGGTATTGAGCTTGAGATAACACACCTGTGGCTATTGAGCTGAGATACACACCTGTGGTATTGAGCTGAGATACACACCTGGTAGGTATTGAGCTGAGATACACACCTGTGGGTATTGAGCTGAGATACACACCTGTGGCTATTGAGCTGAGATACACACCTGTGGGGTATTGAGCTAGATACACACCTGTGAGTATTGAACTGAGTTACACACTGTGGGTATTGAGCTGAGATACACACCTGTGAGATGAGCTGATATACACACCTGGGTATTGAGCTGAGATACACACCTGTGGTATTGAGCTGAGATACACACCTTGGGTATTGAGCTGAGATACACACCTGTGGTATTGAGCTGAGTTACACACCTGTGGGTATTGAGCTGAGATACACACCTGTGGTATTGAGCTGAGATACACACCTGTGGTATTGAGCTGAGATACACACCTGTGGTATTGAGCTGAGATACACACCTGTGGGTATGAGCTGAGATTACACACCTGTGGTATGAGTGAGTAACACCTGGGTATTGAGCGAGTACACACTGGGATATGAGCTGAGATACACACCTGTGGTATTGAGCTGAATACACAGCCTGTGGATTTGAGCTGAGATACACACCTGTGCGTATTGAGCTGAGATACACACCTGTGGGATTGAGCTTGAGAAACAACCTGTGAGTATTGAGCTGCAGAACAACACTGTGGGTATTGAGCTGAGATACACACCTGTGGGTATTGAGCTGAAGTTCATTGTTAAATCACAGAGGTAATACTATATCATCTGGAGGCCTAGTGTTGACAGAGGTGAGTCAGTCATCAGGACTGTGTGTCTGAGTCTTCTCTGTTCTACTGAGTCAGTCATCAGGACTGTGTTGTCTGGTCTTCTCTGTTCTACTGAGTCAGTCATCAGGACTGTGTTGTCAGGTCTTCTCTGTTCTACTGAGTCAGTCATCAGGACTGTGTTGTCTGAGTCTTCTCGTTCTACTGAGTCAGTCATCAGGACTGTGTTGTCTGAGTCTTCTCTGTTCTACTGAGTCAGTCATCAGGACTGTGTTGTCTGAGTCTTCTCTGTTCTACTGATCAGTCATCAGGACTGTGTTGTCTGGTCTTCTCTGTCATCACAGGACTGTTGTCTGAGTCTTCTCTGTTCTACTGAGTCAGTCATCAGGACTTGTTTGAGTCTTCTCTGTGCTACTGAGTCAGTCATCAGGACTGTGTTGTCATAGTGTTCTCTGTTCTACTGAGTCAGTCATCAGGACTGTGTTGTCTGAGTCTTCTCTGTATACTGAGTCAGTCATCAGGACTGTGTTGTCTGAGTCTTCTCTGTCTACTGAGTCAGTCATCAGGACTGTGTTGTCTGAGTCTTCTCTTGCTACTGAGTCATCATCAGACTGTGTGTCGCAGTCTTCTCTGTGCTACTATTCATTCCCACAGGTGTGTATCTCAGCTCAATACCTACAGGTGTGTATCTCAGCTCAATACCCACAGGTGTGTATCTCAGCTCAATACCTACAGGTGTGTATCTCAGCTCAATACCTACAGGTGTGTATCTCAGCTCAATACCTACAGGTGTGTATCTCAGCTCAACATCTAAAACAATCTATTTCTCCTCAGCTCTTTACTCAAAGACACCGGGGAGTAATCTGAGCACAAACAACAAGACAGCAACAACAACAATAATAATGCTGCTTCCCTGAAAACATCGTTATCCTTCTACCAATACAAAACCTCCCATATGATTTCCCAATGAAAACAGCATTATCCTTCTACCAATACAAAACCTCCCAAATAATTTCCCATTGAAAACACCATTATCTATCTACCAATACAAAACCTAACGTATGATTTCCCAATGAAAACACCAGTATCTATCTACCAACACAAAACCTCCCGCATGATTTCCCAATGAAAACACCATTATCTATCTACCAACACAAAACCTCCCATATGAGTTCCCAATGAAAACAGAAACAGAGAGAAGAGTGGGATATCTAAAGAGCTTTGATAGTGTGTGTGTGTATGTGTGTCAAATCAAATTATATTTGTCACATGCGCCGAATATAACAGGTGTAGTAGACCTCACCGTGAAATTCTTATTTAYAGTACAAGTCCTTAACCAACAATGCAGCTCAAGAAATAGAGTCAAGAAACTATTTACTAAATAAACTAAAGTAGAAAATCAAATCAAAAGTAAAACAATAAAATAACAATAACGATATTGAGGCTATATACAGTGGTTACTGGTACAGAGTCAATGTGTGGCGGTACAGGTTAGTCGAGGTAATTTGTACATGTAGATAGGGGTAAAGTGACTATGCATAGATAATAAACAGAGAGTAGCAGCAGTGTAAAAAGAGGGCGGGGGGGTGTAGTCAGGGTGTGTGTGTGCCTGAGGTCTGTGTTTGTGCGTGCATACGTACATGTGCATGTGTGCTAGTGTATGTGAGAGAGGGAGAGAAAGAAAGCTCTGGTAGTGTGTTAGCTAACAGACTCCATTTTGTATTGCTGCTCACTGCGACTGCAGTGGTTTTCTAAGAGGAGAAGAAGCTGTGAGTCAATGCCCTACCAACAGCCTCTCAGCTTCTCTGACCATCCTCACTCTCTGCTCTCTCTCCTTCTGCTTCCCTCTCTCCCTCTGCTTCTCTCCCTCCTCTCTCTGTATCTCTCTATCTCTCTCTCTGTTTCACTCTCTCTCCTGTCTCTGTTTCTGTCACTACCTTAAACTCTCTGTACGAGTCTTGCTTCTCCTCTGATTGGCTCAGTTTCTCTTCTCTCTGCCTCTCTATATATCTCCTTCTTCCTTCCTCTCTCTCTCTCTCTCTCTCCTCTTTTTCTCTCTTCTCTCTCTTCTCTCTCTTTCTTCTCTCTCACTGTTTCTCTCTTCTTCTCCTCTTCTCCTCTCTCTCTTTTCTCTCTCCATCTCTCTCTCTCTCTCTCTCTTTCTCTCTCCTCTACTGTTTCTCTCTCTCTCCTCCTTCTCTCACTCTCTCATCTCACACTCTCATCACTCTCTGCATCCTCACTCACTCATCCCCTTTCTCTAAATCCTCGCTGGGTATCACGCCTATCCCATCAAGGGTCTTTTTCCACTCTCATTACAATAATTTCTCATGTATTCCTAACCCAGCAACAGAAAACACTCACAGTGTTCACCCAATAATTACTCTCTTTGTTATCCAGCAAGAGCCTGGTATCTAACATCAGGTATATCAGAATCAAGCCAAACACTTTACATGTTTAACGTACGGCTTGTCACAACATACATATCTGGCCTACCAGTGAGGCCTGGTGGGAGTAGCTATAGGAGGATGGGTTGAATTGTAATGGCTGGAATGGAATCAATGGAACGGAAGTCAAACGTGGTTTCCATAAGTTGATGTGTTGACTCCGTTTCCATCTATTCCATTTCCGACGTTACAATGAACCCCGCCCCTCCTATAGCTCCTCTCACCAGCCTCCTCTGTGGACGACATAGACGTCCCAGATAAACATCCTTAGAAAGCAACGTGAATCCAACAACATCATTAGATAAACATCCTTAGAAACGCAACGTGATCCAACAACATCATTAGATAAACTTTCCTTAGAAGCAACGTGATCCAACCACATCAGCAGATAACATCCTTAGAAAGCAACGAGATCCAACCAATCAGCAGATAAACATCCTTAGAAAAGCAACGAGATCAACCACATCATGTAGATCAACATGCCTTAGAAAGCAAACGAGATCCAAACCACATCAGCAGATAAACATCCTTAGAAAGCAACGAGATCCAACAACATATTAGATTAAACATCCTTCGAAAGCACACGGGAGATCCAACCACATATCAGATAAACATCTTAGAAGCAACGAGATCCAACCACATCAAGCAGATTACATCCTTAGAAAGCAACGAAGATCCAACAACATCATTAGATAAAATCTTAGAAAGCAACGAGATCCAACCACATCAGCAGATAAACATCCTTAGAAAGCAACGAGATCCAACAACATGCATTCAGATAAACATCTTAGAAAGCAACGAGATCCAACAACATCATTAGATAAACTCCTTTAGAGA
>NW_019942856.1:246110-261046 GCF_002910315.2 Salvelinus sp. IW2-2015 | reverse complement strand
ATTATATTTTATTCTACCCTCAGCTAACAAGTTTTGAACTTGGAGAGCGGTTCCATTTCATTTTCGAGTCAGGTGTTGAATAATAACACTAGCTATAATTGATAAAATTCTGGCCCTATCTTTTTGGGTTGAAGTATCCCTTAAATAACTATTATTTATTAAAATGTATTAATTAACAGTCTACTCCCATATCCAATATCCTGAAAACATTTAGTAAAGACATTCACACAGTTTTTTCAAACTATTTAATTAACTAACTCTTCGCCATTTCTGCGCCAAAACAAGGCCGTCTGTTTTCTGCTGTCTTGGTCCCGCTTTTTACAGGCAATGCAAATGAGGCAGTCTATGTACCAATACTTCAAAGTCCATTCAATGAAAGTGGACCAGAAAACCCTTGGGGTCACTTTGTATGTTTATTGGCAATGTTTTACAATTGTATCTTTCTGTGCCGCTTGGTGCTGGATTCATACAGAATTGATCAGGTTTTTCCAATGATAGCCTCTAAAACAAAGTGAATGTGAATAATGTCTGTACTAAGGTCAGGGGAATTGTTTGTCCATTGTGGCTTGCCGTAGGCCCTAATCCATGTAAAACATTGTTTTTATAACCTGAGGCCTAAGGATGGCAGGGGTCCAGAAGAAAAATCAACACAGGTGAACTTGAATTATGCTGACGAACAAAACTTTTCTAAACCAACATTTTAAGGGAAATCAGAGAGAGGAGAGGAGACGTGGAGGAGAGGACAGGAGAAGAGATGTGGAGAAGAGGAGAGGACAGGAGAAGAGACGTGGAGGAGAGGTGGAGAAGAGGAGAGGAAAGGAGAAGAGACGTGGAGGAGAGGTGGAGAAGAGGAGAGGACGGGAGAAGAGACGTGGAAGAGAGGTGGAGAAGAGGAGAGGACTGGAGAAGAGACGTGGAGGAGAGGAAAGGAGAAGAGGAGAGGACAGGAGAAGAAGACGTGGAAGAAGAGGAGAAGAGGAGAGGACAGGAGAAGAGACGTGGAGGAGAGGAAAGGTGGAGAAGGGAGAGAGACGAGGAGAAGAGAACGTGGAGAAGAGGAGGAGGACAGGAGAAGAGACGTGGAGGAGAGGAGAGATGGAGGAGAGGAGAGTGGAGGAGAGGAGAGGTGAAGGAGAGGAGACATAGGGGAGACTGGGAGGAGAGGAAAGGAGACGTGGAGAGGAGACGTGGAGGAGAGGTGGAGGAGAGGAGAGGTGGAGGAGAGGAGAGGTGGAGAGAGGAGAGGAGACGTAGAGGAGGAGAGACGTGGAGGAGAGGAGATGTGGAGGAGAGGAGAGATGGAGGAGAGGAGAGATGGAGGAGAGGAGAGGTGGAGGAGAGGAGACGTGGAGAGAGGAGACATAGAGGAGAGGAGACATAGAGGAGAGGAGAGGGGGTATCAGGAGTCAGTAGAGAGGGGTTACAGGAGTCAGTAGAGGAGGGAGTCAGTAGAGAGGGTTACAGGAGTCAGTAGAGAGAGGGAGTCAGTAGAGAGGGAGTTACAGGAGTCAGTAGAGAGGGGCTATCAGGAGTCAGTAGAGAGGGGGTATCAGGTGTCAGTAGAGAGAGGGAGTCAGTAGAGAGGGGTTACAGGAGTCAGTAGAGAGAGGGAGTCAGTAGAGAGGGGTTACAGGAGTCAGTAGAGAGGGGCTATCAGGAGTCCGTAGAGAGAGGGAGTCAGTAGAGAGGGGCTATCAGGAGTCAGTAGAGAGAGGGAGTCAGCAGAGAGGGGTTACAGGAGTCAGTAGAGAGGAGGGAGTCAGTAGAGAGGGGTTACAGGAGTCAGTAGAGAGAGGGAGTCATTAGAGAGGGGTATCAGGAGTCAGTAGAGAGGGGGAGTCAGTAGAGAGGGGAATCAGCAGTCAGTAGAGGGGGCTATCGGGAGTCGTAGAGAGGGGGAGTCAGTAGAGAGGGGGAGTCAGTAGAGAGGGGTATCAGGAGTCAGTAGAGAGGGGGAGTCCAGTAGATGAGAGGGAGTCAGTAGAGAGGGGGAGTCAGTAGAGAGGGGCTATCGGGAGTCAGTAGAGAGGGGGTATCAGGAGTCAGTAGAGAGGGGGAGTCAGTAGAGAGGGGTATCAGGAGTCAGTAGAGAGAGGGAGTCAGTAGAGAGAGGGAGTCAGTAGAGAGGGGGAATCAGGAGTCAGTAGAGAGGGGGAGTCAGTAGAGAGGGGGGTATCAGGTGTCAGTAGAGAAGGGGGTATCAGGAGTCAGCAGAGAGAGGGAGTCAGTAGAGAGGGGGTATCAGGTGTCAGCAGAGAGGGGGTATCAGGTGTCAGTTAGAGAGGGGGGTATCAGGAGTCACTACAGAGGGTTTTGGTACAGTAGCACTCAACTTAAAGAATTACCAATGTATTTATCAAGAAATGATTTGTTTTTCAAAAGGAAATGGCACCGTATTAACCTATTTACTCTGCTCAATTTGTTTCTTTGGGAGACATTCAGCCATAAGGCACCATTTGGTACAATGTAGAAACCTCTCACCTACCAAACATATCGGTATTGGAAAGTATTTTCTACAGGCAGACAAGGTCAAGATCAAGCTGGAAGGTGACTATATTAAACTGACTATACTATACTATATTAACTCAGTAGAGAGAGGGAGTCAGTAGAAGGGGTTACAGGAGTCAGTAGAGAGAGGGAGTCATTAGAGAGGGGGTATCAGGAGTCAGTAGAGAGGGGGAGTCAGTAGAGAGGGGGATCAGGAGTCAGTAGAGAGGGGCTATCAAGAGTCAGTAGAGAGGGGGAGCAGTAGAGAGGGGGTATCAGGTGTCAGTAGAGAGAGGGCGTCAGTAGAGAGGGGAATCAGGAGTCAGTAGAGAGGGGGAAGCTCAGTAGAGAGGGGGTTATCAGGAGTCAGTAGAGAGGGGGAGTCAGTAGAGAGAGAGTCAGTAGAAGAGGGGGAGTCAGTAGAGAGGGGCTATCGGGAGTCAGTAGAGAGGGGTATCAGGAGTCGTAGAGAGGGGGAGTCAGTAGAGAGGGGGTATCAGGAGTCAGTATGAGAGGGGGAGTCAGTAAGAGGGGATCAGAAGTCAGTAGAGAGGGGATTCAGTAGAGAGGGGTATCAGGAGTCAGTAGAGAGGAGGTATCAGGAGTCAGTAGAGAGGGGGAGTCAGTAGAGAGGGGAGTCAGGGTCAGTAGAGAGGGGTTATCAGAAGTCAGTAGAGAGGGGCTATCAGAAGTCAGTAGAGAGGGGCTATCAGGAGTCAGTAGAGAGAGGGAGTCAGTAGAAGAGGGGGTATCAGGAGTCAGTAGAGAGGGGCTAATCAAGAGTCAGTAAGAGAGGGGGTATCAGGAGTCAAGTAGAGAGGGGCTATCAGAAGTCAGTAGAGAGGGGGGTATCAGGAGTCAGTAGAGAGGGCTTCGGGAGTCAGAGAGAGGGGGTATCAGGAGTCAGTAGAGAGGTGGATAGAGAGAGAGGATCAGTAGAGAGGGGGTATCAGGAGTCAGTAGAGAGGGGAGTCAGTAGAGAGGGGGAATCAGGAGTCAGTAGAGAGGGGGAGTCAGTAGAGAGGGGGATCAGGAGTCAGTAGAGAGAGGGAGTCAAGTAGGAGGGGGAATCAGGGAGTCAGTAGAAAGGGGGAGTCAGTAGAGAGGGGCTATCAGGTGTCAGCGAGAGAGGGAGTCAGTAGAGAGGGGGTATCAGGTTCAGCAGAGGAGAGGGAGTAGTAGAGAGGGGGTATCAGGAGTCAGCAGAGAGAGGGTGTCAATAGAGAGGGCTATTAGGTGTCAGCAGAGAGAGGGAGTCAGTAGAGAGGGGCTATCAGGTGTCAGCAGAGAGAGGAGTCAGTAGAGAGGGGGTATCAGGTGTCAGCAGAGAGAGGGAGTCAGTTAGAGAGGGGGTATCAGGTGTCAGCAGAGAGAGGGAGTCAGTAGAGAGGGGCTATCAGGTGTCAGCAGAGAGAGGAGTCAGTAGAGAGGGGGTATCAAGGAGTCAGCAGAGAGAGGGAGTCAGTAGAGAGGGGGTATCAGGTCTCAGCAGAGAGAGGGTATCAGGAGTCAGCAGAGAGAGGTATCAGGTGTCAGTAGAGAGGGGGTATCAGGTGTCAGCAGAGAGAGGGTATCAGGTGTCAGTAGAGAGGGGGTATCAGGAGTCACTACAGAGGGTTTCTGGTACAGTAGCACTCAACTTAAAGGAATTACCACGTATTTATCAAGAAATGTTTGTTTTTCAAAAGGAAATGGCACCGTATTAACCTATTACTTGCTCATTTGTTCTTTGGGAGACATTCAGCCATAAGGCACCATTTGGTACAATGTAGAAACCTCTCACCTACCAAACATATCCGGTATTGGAAAGTCTTTTCTACAGGCAGACAAGGTCAAGATCAAGCTGGAAGGTGACTATATTAAACTGACATTTTAATAGCATAATGAAATGCAGAAACCTTTGGTGGCGGAGTCATATAGCCATGAGGGAGGATCAAAGAAGTCCTGGAGTCTGTCCATGACTGAGTGTCAAATGGCACCCTATTCCTACATACAGTAGTGCACGTGTCCAAATGGCACCCTATTCACTACATACAGTAGTGCACATGTTCCAAATGGCACCCTATTCCTACATAACAGTATGCACATGTTCAAATGGCACCCTATTCCCTACATACAGTAGTGCACATATTCCAAATGGCACCCTATTCCCTACATACAGTAGTGCACATGTTCAAATGGCACCCTATTCCCTACATACAGAGTGCACATGTTCCAAATGGCACCCTATTCCCTACATACAGTAATGCACATGTTCCAAATGGCACCCTATTCCCTACATACAGTAGTGCACATGTTCCAAATGGCACCCTATTCCCTACATACAGTAGTGCACATGTTCCAAATGGCACCCTATTCCCTACATACAGTGTGCACATGTCCAAATGGCACCCTATTCCCTACATACAGTAATGCACATGTTCCAAATGGCACCCTATTCCCTAACATAATGCCCTACTTTTGAACATGACCAGGACTATAGGCCCTGTCAAAAGTAGTGCACTTATAGGGAACATAGAGAGAGAGAGAGGAGAGAGAGAGAGAGAGAGAGAGAGAGAGAGAGAGAGGAGAGAGAGAGAGAGAGAGAGAGAGAGAGAGAGAGAGAGAGAGAGAGAGAGAGAGAGAGAGAGGGAGACAGTAGTGTCTACAGACAGACAAAATGACCATGGTTGCCACCAAGTGGTGTGAAAAGCAGGGCCCAGATATCGGCTGTCACAACGCCTGTCTTTTCTATCAGTGTCACTGAACTCAATAACCTATCTAAAGGAGAGAATGAATAGTCTGGGAGATGGAACCTTTCATTAATCAACCAGTCTGGGAGATGGAACCTCTCATTAAATCAACCAGTCTGGGAGATGGACCTTTCATTGAATCAACCAGTCTGGGAGATGGAACCTTTCATTAAATCAACCAGTCTGGGAGATGGAACCTTTCATTAAACCAACCAGTCTGGGAGATGGAACCTTTCATTAAATTAACCAGTCTGGGAGATGGAACCTTTCATTGAATCAACCAGTCTGGGAGATGGACCTTTCATTAAATCAACCAGTCTGGGAGATGAACCTTTCATTGAATCAACCAGTCTGGGAGATGGAACCTTTCATTGAATCAACCAGTCTGGGAGATGGAACCTTTCATTAATCAACCAGTCTGGAAGATGGAACCTTTCATTAAATCAACCAGTCCTGGAAGATGGAACCTTTCATTAATCAACCAGTCTGGGAGATGGAACCTTTCATTAAATCAACCAGTCTGGAAGATGGAACCTTTTCATTGAATCAACGCAGTCTGGGAGATGGAACCTTTCATTAATCAACCAGTCTGGGAGATGGAACCTTTCATTAAATCAACCAGTCTGGGGAGATGGGAACCTTTTCATTAAATCAACCAGTCTGGGAGATGGAACCTTTCATTAATTAAATCAACCAGTCTGGGAGATGGAACCTTTCATTAAATCAACCAGTCTGGGAGATGGAACCTTTCATTAAAATCAACCAGATCTGGGAGATGGAACCTTTCATTAAATCAACCAGATCTGGGAGATGGAACCTTTCATTAAATCAACAGACTGGGAAGATGGAACCTTTCATTAAATCAACCAGTCTGGGAGATGGAACCTTTCATTAAATCAACCAGTCTGGGAGATGGAACCTTTCATTAAATCAACCAGTCTGGAAGATGGAACCTTTCATTAAATCAACCAGTCTGGGAGATGGAACCTTTCATTAAATCAACCAGTGTTTTAGACAGAATGAGGCATGTGTTGTTGTGAATGACATCACTGTGAGAGAGAGAAAGGAAGAGAGAGGGAGGATCATGATTTGAGAGAAATGGGGGGGATAATGTTTCAGGCAGAAGTGTCATGTCCTCTGTCAGGAGTTGTCAGGGAAACAGCTGATGGCTGCGATTGCTGGTTTCAGAGGTGAAGTAAGATCAGTCTATGTTGCCCGTCTCCCCGTCTCTCCATCTCTCTATCCCTCCACTCTCTCAGTCCACTGATTATTGCCTGATAAGTGTTTCTCAAACTGATTGAATCACATTTCAGATGACCAACTCCAACCATCACCACTGCCTCTAGCGTTCCCGGTTCCCGGTTCCCGGTGATGATGAAGGAGACAGATGACGATCATAGCGAAGACAGACAGTTTCTGAACAGGTATGTTGCAAAACAATAACTGATTAATGTTGACATGTGTTCTCTGATTTCTCCCTGGGGATTCTGTGGGGTTATGAAATAAACAATAAATGTAGCTGTTTAGTTGACCGCAGCCTGTAATGTTTACTGTTCATTTTTATTGTTTATTTCACTTATGTTTATTATCTATTTCACTTGCTTTGGCAATGTAAACATATATTTCCAATGCAAACAAAGCCCCTTAGATTCTAATTATAAATTGTAATTGATTTGAAACCGAAAGCCAATCATTTTCCATGTGGAGTATTATCATTACAACCAAATTATACAATAAAAACAATTTCCCGAAATATCAATTCTCAAAGAACCATAGCAGTTTGGCAATGCACCATAAATGAGCTTAATATGGATCATTTGTACGACTGAAGAGGGATGGAGGGGGAGGTTGTTTTAGCTTTTTTTTGGTGTAAGTACAGCCAATCAGCCAGCACTCCACTCATCCCTACTGACAGCACTCCACTCATCCCTACTGACAGCACTCCACTCATCCCTACTAACTGACAACACTCCACTCATCCCTACTGACAGCACTCCACTCATCCCTACTGACTGACAGCACTCCACTCATCCCTACTGTAAGCATTCCACTCATCCCTACTAACTGACAGCACTCCACTCATCCCTACTAACTGACAGCACTCCACCTCATCATACTAATGAAGAATCCATCATCACTACCTGACTGACGCACTCCATCATCCTACTGTAAGCATTCCACTCATCTACTAATCGCAGCCTCACTCATCCTACTAACTGACAGCATCCACTCATCCTACTTAATCACAGCATCCACTCATCCTACTGACAGTATCCACTCATCCTACTAACTGACAGACTCCACTACTCATCCTACTAATGACAGCACTCCACTCATCTACTAAGCTAACAGCACTCACTCATCTACTGACAGATTCACTACTATCCCTACTAACTACAGCACTCCACACATCCTACTAACTGACAGCACTCCCACTCATCCCTACTGAACAGCACTCCACTCATCCCTACTGACAACTCACATCATCTACTAACTGACAGCATCCACTCATCCCTCAGATCAGCACTCATCATCCTCTAACTTGACAGTTCCATCATCCTAATGACAGCATCCCACTCATTCACTCTACTAACTGAAAGCACTCCACTCATCCCTACTAACTGACAGCACTCACTCATCCTACTAACTGACAGACTCCACTCATCTACTAACGACAGCACTCCACTCATCCTACTAACTGACAGCAACTCCATCATCCTACTAACTGACAGCATCCATCATTCCTATAATGACAGCACTCCACTCATCCTACTAACTGACCGCACTCCACTCATCCCTACTAACTGACAGCATACTCTCACTCATCCATACTACTGAAGCACTACTCATCCCTACTAACTGACAGCACTGCACATCCCTACTAACTGACAGCACTCCACTCATCCCTTCTAACTGACAGCACTCCACTATCCATACTAACTGACAGCACTCCACTAATCCCTACTAATGACAGCCTCACTCATCCCTACTAACTGTCAGCACTCCACTCATCCCTACTGTCAGACTCCACTCATCCCATACTAACTGTCAGCACTTCCACTCATCCCTACTAACTGACAGCATCCACTCATCCATACTAACTGACAGACTCCACTATCTACTAACTGGACAGCATCCCATTCATCCCTATCTAACTGTCAGATCCATCATCCTACTGTCAGCACTTCACTCATTCTACAACTTGTAGCACTCCTCACTACATGACAGCATCCACCATACTACTAGGGGGGGTTGGCAGACGAAGAACACCATCAATCGTGAAGCACGGGGGGTGGCAGCATCATGTTTTGGGGGGCTTTGCTGCAGGAAAGACTGATTTACTTCACAAAATAGATGGCATATGAGGTAGAAAAATTATTTGGATATATTGAAGCAAATCTCAAGGTCGCAAAATAGGTCTTCCAAATGGACAATGACCCAAAGCATACTTCAAAGTTGTGGCAAAATGGCTTAAGGACAACAAAGTCAAGGTATTGGAGCGGCCATCACAAAGCCTGACCTCAACCTATAGAAAATTGTGTGGCAGAACAGAAAAAGCGTGTGCGAGCAGGGAGGCTACAAACTGACTCAGTTACACCTGATTGCAGGAGGAATGGGCCAAAATTTCCAACTTATTGTGGGAAGCTTGTGGAAGGTTACCCAAAACGTTTGACCCAAGTTAATAAACAATTTAAGGCAATGCTACCAAATACTAATTGAGTGTATGTAAACGTCTGACCCACTGGGAATGTGATGAAGAAATAAAAGTAAATAATCATTCTCTCTACTATATTCTGACATTTCACATTCTTAAAATAAAGTGGTGATATAACTGACCTAAGACAGGGAATTTTCATTTAAATGTCGAAATTGTGAAAAACTGAGTTTAAATGTATTTGGCTAAGGTGTATGTAAACTTCCGACTTCAACTGTACCTCCTGTACAGAACAGGTTGTTTGTCTATAGCCACTGGGCTACCTACCTCCTGTACAGTATGGGTGTTTGTCTATATTCATGGGCTACCTACTTCCTGTACAGTATGTTTGTTATCTATAGCACTGGCTAGCTACTTCCTGTACAGTATGGGTTGTTGTTATAGCAACTGGGCTACCTACTTCCTGTACAGTATGGGTTGTTGTCTATAGCACTGGGTACCTACTTCCTGTACAGTATGGGTTTGTTGTCTATAGCCACTGGGCTAGCTACATCCTGTACAGTGTGGGTTGTTGTCTATAGCCACTGGGCTACTACTCCTGTACAGTATGGGTTGTTGTCTTATTCTGGGCTACTACTTCCTGTCAGATGGGTTGTTTGTCTATAGCCACTGGCTAGCTACTTCTCTGTACAGTTGGGTTGTTGTTCTATAGCCACTGGGCTATCCTACTTCCTGTACAGTTATGGGTTGTTGTCTATAGCTGGGCTAGCCTACTTCCTGTACAGTATGGGTTGTTATTTATAGCCACTGGGCTAGCACTTCCTGTAAGTATGGGTTGTTATCTATAGCACTGGGCTAGCTACTTCTGTACAGTATGGGTTGTTGTCTATAGCCACTGGGCTAGCTACTTCCTGTCAGTATGGGTTGTTGTCTATAGCCTGGCTAGCCTACTCTGTACGTATGGGTTGTTTATCTTGCATGGGCTAGCTACTCTGTAAGTATGGGTTGTTGTCTATAGCACTGGGCTAGCTACTTCTGTACAGTATGGGTTGTTGTCTATAGCCACTGGGCTAGCTACTTCCTGTACAAGTATGGTTGTTGTCTATAGCACTGGGCTAGCTACTTCTGTACAGTATGGTTGTTGTCTATAGCCACTGGGCTAGCTACTTCTGTACAGTATGGGTTGTTGCAGGGACTGGTTCCAGAGAGAGAGAAAAGGAAACATGATAAAAAAGCATGAGGTTAATCTGCAGCAATAAACACTAGTTAATCTGCAGTAATAAACACTGGTTAATCTGCAGCAATAAACACTAGTTAATCTACAGCAATATAACTGGTTAAATCTGCAGATATAGAATTAGTTTAATCTGCAGCAAATAACCTAGTTCATCTGCAGCAATAAACATAGTTAATCTGCAGAATAAAATAGTTAATTGCGCAAACTATTAATTCTTGCAGCAATACAAATGTTAATCTCGCATAAACACTAGTTTAATCTGCAAAAATGGGTAAATGCAGGACTAAATGGAAACTGGAGTAAATGGAGATAATAACAATGGAGACTAATGCGATAAATGGAACGAATGAACTAAAATGCTCTGGAACTAGATGCAGCCATAAACTGGGACTAAATTGAGAACTAAATGGACTAAAGAAGACTAATGGAGACTAAATGGGAGACTAAGCAATAATGGAGACTTGGGAAATTGAACTAAGAGACAAAGGATACGCAGACTAAATGGAGATAAATGCAGACTAACTGCGAGCTAATGGAGACTAATACTAGTGAGACTAGAATTGCAGACTAATGGGAGACTAAAATGGAGCTAATGCAGACTAATGGAGACTAATGGAGACTAAATGCGAAATGGACTAAATGGAGACTATGAGACAATGGGACTATAAATGACTAATGAGCATGGATTACATAGATAATGTATTAAAGCTATGTTTATGTGAAGAGACATCTTCATCAGTCGTTGTAGTAGCAACCAAAGACAGATCTCTGTTCTGATAGTTTTGGTTACTTCAGACTGAGCAAAACATATCATTTGTTACAGTCATGTGATATTTACTAGGCTATTAATCACGAGACTTATTATCCATAATTGATTATAAAATTTCAAACGTACTCCCCTCTAGTCGCAAAGTCTCCTAATGGCTTCATTGAAACATAGTCCATCATTGTGACTCCACACTGAATACTGAAATAAAAGTAACAATTAGCTAATGCCAATGTCAGCTGAGTGGAGCTCTAACTGCCATTATAACACGACTCTGACACCTTTACATCCAAGGAGAGGAGGACTTTAAACGCATTTACCCTGCAGAGGAAGGATTATAACAGATTAACCAGAGGAGAGGGGACTTATTAACCAGCATTTACCATCAGAAGAGGAAAAGGAGGAACGTATAACCAGCATTTACATCAGAGGAACAGGAGATAAACCAGGCTTTACCATCAGGGAAGAGATTATAAAGCATTTACCATCCAGAGGAAGAGGAGGACTTATAAACCAGCATTTCCACTCATAGGACAGAGGAGGACTTATAAACCAGCATTTACCATCCAGATAGGAAGAGGAGGACTTCTTAAACCAGCATTCCATCCAGAGGAAGAGGAGGATTATATAACAGCATTACATCCAGAGGAAGAGAGGATTATAACAGCATTTTCATCAGAGGAAGAGGAGGACTTATAAACCAGCAATTTACCATCAGAGGAGAAGATGAGGATTAAACCAGCATTTACCATCAGAGGAAGATGAGGACTTATAAACCAGATTTTTACAATCCGAGGAAGAGGAAGGATATAAACCAGCACTTTACCATCCAGAGAAGAGGTGGACATTAAAGGTTGGCATCCAAGATGTCACTGTATTCCTACATAGTGCACTACTTTTTGACAGAACCCTATGGGCCTAGTCAATCAGTAGTGCACAGCATAGGGAATAGGGATCTATGGCCCTGGTCAACAGTAGTGACAGCATAGGAATAGGGAGCTCTATGGGCTAGTTAACAGCAGTGCACAGCATAGGGAAGGGAGCTCTATGGGCCTAGTCAACAGTAGTGCACGCCATAGGAATAAGGGAGCTCTATGGGCCCTGTCAACACAGTGCACAGATGGAAAGGGTCGTTTGGGATGTAGACAAGAATACTCATTCCAGAGAGAGACATGGATTGTGAGTAGGGAAAGTGAGAGTGTAGAAATGGACTCAAGAACATACATTTGCCTGGAATCCTCACCTCTGCTGTTCAACCACTAACCAACCAATAAGCGTATCCTACTGTTACTGATGGGCCTCGGCAACTTAAGTGTATATGTTCTGTTACTACACGATCCTGATCTACACGCTCATACTTTTATAAAGTAATACTGCAAATGCACTACTAGCTGGGTGATAAGAGGCAAGCCAAGGAATAGTAATGTTGCGAGAGCGAGGCAAGCCGGGGACATGCTGACCCAGTTCGAAAACAAAGTCTACACTGCATTTTCTTTCAACCTTCGATGTCTTAACCCTCCCCTTTCTCTTTCTCCTTTTCCTTCTCCTCTCCATTCTCTCTCTCTTCTCTCCACTCTCTCTCTCTCTCCATCTCTCTTCTCTCTCTCTCTCCATCTCTCTCTCTTCTCTCTTCTCTCATCTCTCTCCTCTCTCTTCTTCTCTCTTCCATTTCTCTCTATCTTCCATTTGCTTCTCTTTTCTCTTCTTTTCTCTCTCCTCTTCTCTCTTCTCTGTTCTCATTCCATCTCAATTCTCTCCATCGCGTCTCTCTCTTCTCTCTTCTCTCTCTCTCTCTCTCCATCATCCATCCATCCATCATCATCCATCCTCATTCTCTCTTCTCTCTCTCTCTCTCTCTCTCTTCTCTCTCTCTCTCATCTCTCTCTCTCTCTTCTCTCTCTCTCTCTCTCTCCTCTCTTCTCTTTCTCTTGCTCTCTATCGCTCTCGCTCTCTCTCTCTCGCTTCTCGCGCTGCTGGAGTTATCTCTTCTGAAGTTAATTCTTGAAGGGGTACAGGGTTTGTCTGGTAATTGGTAGAAGGCATTTGGCCAGAGAGGTCCGTACCCATTCAGCATGCCCCGAGGAGAAGGGAGAAACTGAGGAGACGGAGGGATGGATGGCAGGAGGGATAAGGGAGGGAGGAAGGCAAGGTAGGGAAGATGGAATGAGCTGTCAAGGCGGAGAACGTGATTAGTTGGCGGGATCTCCGAAAGAGGGATGGAGAGCGAGAGAGGGGAGAGACGGGGAGAGAGAGGGGAGAAGAGAGAAAGAGGGAGAGAGAGGGAGAGAGAGAAGGGAAAGAGAAAGCTATTGAATGAGAGAGATGCTTCCATCCTCCACCACTACAGCTTCATCCTCCCACTACAGCTTCCATCTCTCCACTACAGCTTCCATCTCCACCACTACAGTTCCTCACACTTCCACATCAGCTTCATTCTCAACTACAGCTTTATCCTCCACCACTAAGCTTCTTCACACACTACTCTATCTCCACATACAGCTTCTTCTCACATCCGCTTCTCCTCACATACAGCTTCCATCCTCTAGAGACTTTGCAGAGCAACCACAGGAAACCATTTCCTCTGATTTGAACTAACTCTCTGCACTTTTCTACCACCACACTCAGACATACTTATACTGACACCCCAACACACACTACACACACGCTACATACGACAACACACAATAACTATGCTACACATGTATTGAACGCCACACACACACAAACAACACACACCCCCACACACACACCACACACACACACACACCACAACACAACACACAAACACCACACCACACACACCTCTATCACTCGCTACTACATCACATCTAATACACTGCTACTACAGCTTAGCCTATTATCTACCCTGTTGCCCAGTCACTTTATCCCTACCTACCTATATGTACATATCTACCTCAATTACCTCGTACCCCTGCACATCAGCTCGGTACTGGTGCTTCCTGTATATACCCATGTTATTACCTGGTACTCCCTGTATATGTCCATGTTATTACCTGGTACTTCTTGTATATAGCCATGTTATTACCTGGTACTCCCTGGATATGTCCATGTTATTACCTGGTACTCCCTGTATATGTCCATGTTATTACCTGGTACTCCCTGTATATGTCCATGTTATTACCTGGTACTTCTTGTATATAGCCATGTTATTACCTGGTACTCCCTGTATATGTCCATGTTATTACCTGGTACTCCCTGTATATATCCATGTTATTACCTGGTACTCCCTGTATATGTCCATGTTATTACCTGGTACTCCCTGTATATGTCCATGTTATTACCTGGTACTCCCTGTATATGTCCATGTTATTACCTGGCACTTCCTGTATATATACATGTTATTACCTGGTACTTCCTGTATATTGCCATGTTATTACCTGGTACTCCCTGTATATAGCCATGTTATTACCTGGTACTCCCTGTATATAGCCATGTTATTACCTGGTACTTCCTGTATATTCTTACTCGTTATTGTTATTCACTGTGTATTTATTCCTCGTGTCACTATTTCTGTTTTATTAATACATTTCGATCTTTATCTTAACTCTGTATTGTTGGAAAAGGACCCGTATGTTAAAACCTGTCTGGGACTGTTCCGCTAGCGGGACCCCTCGCCAACAGCCAATGAAATTGCAGGGCGCCAAATTCAATCAACAGAAATCTCATAATTCAATTTTCTCAAACATACAAGTGTTAGACACCATTTTAAAGATAAAATTCTCGTTAATCCAACCGCAGTGTCCGATTTCAAAAAAGCTTTTCGGCGAAAGCAGAACATATCATTATGTTAGGTCAGCAACTAGTCACAGAAAGCGTACAGCGATTTTCCAACCAAAGAGAGGAGTCACAAAAAGCAGAAATATTGATCAAATTAATCACTAACCTTTGATATTCTTCATCAGATGACACTCCCGGGACAACATGTTACACAATACATGTATGTTTTGTTCGATCAAGTTCATATTTATATCCAGAAACCTCAGTTTACATTTGGCTTTGCCTCCAAAACATCCCGTGAATTTGCACAGAGCCAAATCA
>NW_019942856.1:239245-243665 GCF_002910315.2 Salvelinus sp. IW2-2015 | reverse complement strand
TCAAATACTTATGTCATGCAATAAAATGCAAATTAATTACTTAAAAATCATACAATGTGATTTTCTGGATTTTTGTTTTAGATTCCGTCTCTCACAGTTGAAGTGTACCTATGATAAATATTACAGACCTCTACATGCTTTGTAAGTAGGAAAACCTGCAAAATCGGCAGTGTATCAAATACTTGTTCTCCCCACTGTATTAGCAACTGGGACTGAGTAGCAGGCAGTTTACTCTGGGCACGCTTTTCATCCAAACGTGAAAATGCTGCCCCCTATCCATAACAGGTTTTAACATTTCACTGATAATCTACACCTGTTATGTGACAAATACATTTACATTTTATTTGTTATTTTATTTTATTTGACATGTGTTCCAGTTTATGGATTGTTTTGTTTTGTTTTGTTTATCTTCAACCCTTATTTTACCAGGTAAGTTCTCATTTACAGCAACGACCTGGGGAATAGTTACAGGGGAGAGGAGTGGGATGAATGAGCCAATTATAAGCTGGGGATGATTAGGTGGACATGATGGTATGAGGGTGAGATTGGAAATTTAGCCAGGACACCAGGGTTAACACCTCTATTCTTACAATATGTGCCATGGGATCTTTAGTGACCACAGAGAGTCAGGACACCCGTTTAATGTCCCATCCGAGAGACGGCACCCTACACAGGGCAATGTCCCCAATCACTGCCCTGGGGCATTGGGATATTGTTTTAGACCAGAGGAAAGAGTGCCTTCTACTGCCCCCTCCAACACCACTTCCAGCAGCATCTGGTCTCCCATCCAGGGACTGACCAGGACCAACCCTGCTTAGCTTCAGAAGCAAGTGGGATGCAGGGTGGGAGGCTGCTGGCAAGCACCAGATAAGCTGTAACAATAGGAGATAACCAGCAGAAAAGGCCTACTGTAGGTTTTGATCAATAATGGTACTGTATCCATTATTGTGAATCAACAAGTCATGAAACACACATACACACAAACTGTACACACACACACACACACACACACGTGGCATGAAACAGACGCTCTACTCTACACTGCACTTCCTGGTCTGTTGTTTCGTTGTTCAACACATTTCTGTACCTTTGATGTGAAGTCATTTAGAGTCGTATTGATCTTCTTATGAAACATGGAACAGTAGTTTAGTGGTTTCTGAAATAGGACTAAAGTCATCAACACTCACTAAAGTATGATAAATTCCTCTCTTGCTCAAAAATAAAAGGTCTGCTTTTGAGCACCGTTCTCTCCCAATGCAATATGGGGATTACATGGTGGTCCTGCTTTCACTTTTAGAGGACCAGGGTAAGAAACTATTTGGAAAGTAACAGACTTCCCAGATGAAAGACATTTACTGTTTACTAAACCCTGATGATATGTCTGTTTAATAACCATGATGACATGTCTGTTTAATAAAACCTGATGACATGTCTGTTTAATAACCCTGATGACATGACTGTTTAATAACCATGATGACATGTCTGTTTAATAAAACCTGATGACATGTCTGTTTAATAACCCTGATGACATGTCTGTTTAATAACCCTGAAGACATGTCTGTTTAATAACCCTGATGACATGACTGTTTAATAACCCTGATGACATGTCTGTTTAATAACCCTGATGACATCCAGAAAGAGAGAATCTAAACCCCTGATTCAATGTCTGTTTAATAACCCTGATGACATGTCTGTTTAATAAACCATGATTGAGCACTGTCTGTTTAATAAACCCTGATGACATGTCTGTTTAATAACCTGATGACATGTCTGTTTAATAACCATGATGACAATGTCTGTTTAATTATAACCCTGATGACATGTCTGTTTAATAAACCCTGATGACATGTCTGTTTAATAACCCTGATGACATGTCTGTTTAATAAACCCTGATGACATGTCTGATTTAACCCTGATGACATGTCTGTTTAATAACCCTGATGACATGTCTGTTTAATAACCCTGATGACATGTCTGAGTTTAATAACCTGATGACATGTCTGTTTATAACCCTAATGACATGTCTGTTTAATAACCCTGATGACATGTCTGTTTAATTAACCTGATGACATGTCTGTTTAATAAAACTGCATGACTAATGTCTGTTTAATAACCCTGATGACATGTCTGTTTAAATAAACCCTGATCGACATGTCTGTTTAATAACCTGATGAAATGTCTGTTTATAACCCTGATGACATGTTGTTTATAACCCTGATGACATGTTCTGTTTAATAAACCCTGATGACATGTCTGGTTTAATAACCCTGATGACATGTCTGTTTAATAACCCTGATGACATGTCTGATTAATAACCTGATGACATGTCTGTTTAATAACCTGATGACATGTCTGTTTAATAACCCTGATGACATGTCTGTTTAATAACCCTGAGACATGTCTGTTTAATAAACCCTGATGACATGTCTGTTTAATAAACCTGATGACATGTCTGTTATAAACCCTGAGACATGTCTGTTTAATAACCGCCTGATGACATGTTCTGTTTAATAAACCCTGATGACATGTCTGTTTATAAACCTGATGACATGTCTGTTTTAATACCCTGATGACATGTCTGATTTAATAACCCTGATGACAATGTCTGTTTTAATAACCCCTGATGACATGTCTTTTTAAATAAACCTGATGACATGTCTGTTTAATAACCCTGATGACATGTCTGTTTTAATAACGCCTGATGACATGTCTGTTTTATAAACCTGATGCCATGTCTGTTTAATACATGACAGCTATGATTACGACATGTCTGTTTAATAGACCACTGACGTTTCATGCATCATGCATGACTGTCAGAATGTCATCTGTTTGAAGAGCATGCATGGCATTTTTTTTTTAATCCAGTTTACCCCTCTGGGAATTAGATAATAATTATGTGTGTGTGTGTGTGTGTGTGTGTGTGTGTGTGTGTGTGTGTGTGTGTGTGTGTGTGTTGTGTGTGTGTGTGTGTGGTGTGTGTGTGTGTGTGTGTGTGTGTGTGTGTGTGTGTGTGTGTGTGTGTGTTGTGTGTGTGTCGTGTGTGTGTGCGTGCGTGCGTGCGTGTGTGTTTGCGTGCGTGCGTGCGTGCCGTGTTTGCGTGCGTGCGTGCGTGCGTGCGTGGTGCGTGCGTGCGTGCGCGTGTGTTTGCGGCGTGCGTGCGTGCGGTGCGTGGTGTTTGCGTGCGTGCGTTTGCCGTGCGTGCGGTGCGTGCGTGCGCGTGTTTGCGTGCGTGCGTGCGTGCGTGCGTGTGGTGCGTGCGTGTGTGCGTGTGTGTGTGTGTGTGTGTGTGTGCGTGCGTCGTGCCGTGTGTTTGCGTGCGCGTGCGTGCGTGCGTCGTGCGTGCGTGCGTCTGCGTGGTGTGTGTGTGTGTGTGTGTGTGTGCGTGCGTGCGTGCGTGCGTGCGTGTGTGCGTTTGTGTGCGTGCGTGCGTGTTTGCGTGCGTGCGTGCGTGCGTGCGTGCGTGCGTGGGCGTGCGTGCGTGCGTGCGTTGCGTGCGTGCTGTGGTGCGTGCGGTGCGTGCGTGCATGCGAGAGAGAGAGAGAGAATACACAAGTAATGACTATGTTGGCCAGCTAACACCCACAAGCCTAAGTACTTTATAGTTTTCGTGTGTCATTGCTGCTTAATTCAGATTGTATATTTTTACATTATATGCCTACAATTACTCCTAGAATTGAAGGTTAAACTCTGTAGGTAAGCATTGTGTTTGATGAGGCTCTCTCTCGAGTGGGTCGTAGAGTCTGACACCTGAAACGATGTCTTCTACACACCTGAGAAGCCCAGCTCTCTCCATCTCTCTCTCTCTTTCTCTCTCTCTCTCTCTCTCTCTCTCTCTCTTAGCTCAGCTCTTCTCCTCTTCTCTCACTCTTGTCTTTCTCAGCTCCATCAATCTCCAGGCTGCTTTACTCCCCTTGAAGACCAGGAACGGATGTGTTTATCAGACACAGGTATTCAGTCACAATCTGTATCGTTCTTTCTCCCTCTCTTTCTCCTCTTTCTCTCTCTCTTTGTCTCGTCTCTCTTTCACTCTCTTTTTCTCTCACTTAGACTCACAAACAATAACTTCTTGCCTTTTTTCTGCTTCTGACATTAACTGATATTACACATGGCTCAAAAAAAAAACCTCTTTTGTTTGTGATAATTGAGCGAACAATGAAACAGAGGTGCCTTCTTCCACAGAAGGAAAACATTTTTTTTGCATATTGTTCTTCAAGATACCACTGATTCATTGTTAATTTTCTTGGAATCACATTAAATAAATACAGAGAAATTCTATTTGCACTTTTTAAGTGTTTTACTATCATTTAGAAATGTCTCCTGTATCTCCCTGTCTCTCCTCTCTCCTCTCTCTCCTCTCTCTCTCTCTCTTCTCTCTCTCTCTCTCTCTCTCTCTCTCTTCTCTCTCTCTCTCTCTCTCTCT
>NW_019942856.1:233123-236028 GCF_002910315.2 Salvelinus sp. IW2-2015 | reverse complement strand
GTCTGTTTAATAACATGATAGACTATGTTCGTTTAAATAGACCTGATGACCTGACTTGGTTAAAGATAACCCGGTGATGAATGTTGTTTTAAGAGTAACGACTGGATGACATGTCTGTTTAATAACCCCTGAAGAGCATGTCTGTTAATAAACAGCCTGTATGACTAGGATGTCTGTTTTAATAACCCTGCAGACATGTACGTTTAAGTAACCTGATGAAATGTCTGTTTAATAACCCTGAATGACATGTCGTGTTTTTAATAACCCTGAATGACATGTCTGATTAATACCTGATGATCGACTATGTCTGTTTAATTAAACTTGATGACATGTCTGTTTAATAACCCTGATGACATGTTGTTTAATAAACCCTGATGACATGTCTGTTAATAACCTGATGACATGTTCTTGTTGTAATAACCCTGCGGAATGCATGTCTTGTCCTTAAGTAAAACCCTGATGACACATGTCTGTTTAATAACCTGACGTGACATGTCTGTTTTATATAACCTGACTGACATGTCCTGTTTTATAAACCCTGATGACATGTCTGTTTTAATAAAGTCTGCCTCTGATGATCATGTCTGATTAATAACCCTGATCGACATGTCTGTTTATACCTGATGACAATGTCTGTTTAATAACCCTGATGACATGTTCTGTTTAATAAACCTGAGACATGTCTGTTTAATAAACCCTGATGAATGTCTGTTTAATAACGCCTGCATGACATGTCTGTTTAATAACCATGATGAATAACCCTGATGAATGTCTGTTTATATAACCTCTCTCTCTCTCTCTCTCTCTCTCTCTCTCTCTCTCTCTCTCTCTCTCTCGTTTGTGATTGTGATGACTGAGTATTGGTAACAATGCATTAGTAACCATACATTAGACACGATTGTCAAAGAGTTTACAAGTCTTGAAACAACTTATTTAAAGATTACGGTGTGTTTTAAGTACTATCTCTAGTTGGCTGCAAGTTTTTCAAAGGATCATATTGAAATCATATTGTCTCAAAAACAATGAGTTATGTGATTGGGAGCGTTTCTTTAATTTTCCCAGAATGCATTGAAGATTCCTAGTCTGAAAAGCTTATTTTGGAGCATTATCTAATTAATAGTTTTGGAGCATTATCTAATGAATTCTTGGGCATTATCTAATTAATTATTTTGGGAATTATCTAATGAATTCTTGGAGCATTATCTAATGAGTTCTGGAAACATTATCTAATGAATTCTTGGAGCATTATCTAATGCATTGTTGGGGCATTGTCTAATGAATTCTTGGAGCATTATCTAATGAATTATTTTCAGAGCATTATCTATTTAATTATTTTGGAGCATTATATAATTAATTTCTAATGTCTTCAAATGTCACACCACTGCATGGTGATCCACTTTAGAAAACAAGGAAAGGATAAGGGGATTTCAGAGGTGTGTCCCGCCCTGACCGTAGAGAGCTTTTTATGTCTCTATTTTGGTTTGGTCAGGGTGTAACTTGGGTGGGCATTCTACGTTATTTTTTCTATGGTTTGTATTTCTTTGTTTTGGCCGGGTATGGTTCTCAATCAGGGACAGCTGTCTATCGTTGTCTCTGATTGAGAAACATACTTAGGTAGCTTTTTCCCACATGGTTTTTGTGGGTAGTTCATTTCTGTTTAGTGTTTTCACCTTACAGGACTGTTTCAGTTATTCTCTTGTTTAKTTTYGTTCYAGTKTTCAGTGTTAATAAAACAAGCATGAACACTARCCACGCTGCGCTTTGGTCCGATGATTCCTCTTCTTCAGACGACGAATACCGTTACAGGGTGCTAGACAGGTGAACAGAGATCATGATGTACTTGCTCTCTCTCTCTGACTCACGCATACACACACACACACACACACACACACACACACACGCACACACACACACGCGTAACTGTATGTGTAACTAATACATGTATAACTGTCTCAGAGATGTCTGTCTCTGTCCACCAGCCTGCAGATCCTGATGATCCATAGTGAACGCTGATGTTATGGGACGTTGTTTTTGTACAGTTTGTGTTGTTGTTGTTGTTGTTGTTGTTGTTTTGTCTGTGTTGTTGTTGTTGTTGTTGTTGTTGGTTGTTGTTGTTGTTGTGTGTTGTTACTGTTGTTGTTGCTGTTGTTGTTGCTGTTGTTGTTTTTGTTGTTGTTTTTGCTGTTGTTGTTGTTGCTGTTGTTGTTGTTACTGTTGTTGTTTTTGCTGTTGTTGTTGTTGTTGTTGCTGTTGTTGTTGTTGTTGTTGTTGTTGTTGTTGTTCTGTGAGAGCTTCCTAACTTCATTTCCCTAAAACGAAGTGTCTGTTTTCCGAGAAACTTCATGTATACTAATACTCCCACTCATACAGATTCCTTGCGGCAGTAAGCCGCCACTAATGCCCATTTCTGGAACAGTCTCTGATAGAATTAGCATATTGTGTGTTTAGAGGGATTAAAAACTAAACACAGAAACATTTAAAGTGCGGAAGCTGCGTTCATGGGAGAGACCGACCCTGAACAACGTTAAAAAGGCTGAAAAAAAAAATGGAGACCGAGGTTGGAGGGAGGGAGGAAGGGAGGAGGGAAACCAGGGTGTAGGGCCCATCTTTTGGCTATTTCCTCGGTATAAAGAAGATGACATCAATCTGCCAGGTCGGGATGGTATGATTATGGAAATAAGATTCAGCTCTTTAGGTAAAACATGACTTTTAACGACCCTCCCTTTTCCTCTCTTATACAGTCTTAGTCAGCGTAGAGTCAGCAGTTTTCAGACGACGTTTTTTTCTCTCTCTCTCCTCTCTCTCTCCTCATCGTAATAAAAAGAGAATCAGGACTTTTCAAGTGACTTCCATCGGGATGTAATGGATACTATTGATCCTGGAATCTCCATTAAAATGGTTACAG
>NW_019942856.1:201086-229464 GCF_002910315.2 Salvelinus sp. IW2-2015 | reverse complement strand
CGGTCCACTAGTATCTATAATGAGAGACAGTGTGGGTCCACTAGTATCTATAATGAGAGACAGTATGGGGTCCACTAGTATCTAGAATGAGAGAACAGTATGGGTCCACTGTATTATAATGAGAGACAGTATGGTCCACTGTATCTATAATGAGAGACAGTACGGGGTCCACTGGCTATCTATAATGAGAGACAGTATGGGTCCACTAGTATCTATAATGAGAGACAGTATGGGCACTGGTATCTATAATGAGAGACAGTATGGGGTCCACTGTATTTATAATCGAGAGACCCAGCATATGGGTCCACTAGTATCTATAATGAGAGACAGATATGGGGTCCCACTAGTATCTATAATGAGCAGACTGGTATAGGATACAGTATCTATAATGCAGAGACAGGATGGGTCCACTAGTATCTTATAATGAGAGACAGCAGTCGGGGACCTGTCGCGACTGATCATCTTACATGAGGAGACAGTATGCGGCGTCCACTGATATCTATAGGATGAGAGACAGGTATCGGTGAATACTACTGGATGTATCTATAATGGAGCAGACAGTAGGGGTTTCCACTAGTATCTATAATGAGAGACAGTATGGGGTCCACTCACGGTATCCTATAATGAGAGACAGTATGGGTCCACTGGTATCTATAATGAAGACAGTATGGGTCCACTGGTATCTATAATGAGAGACAGCTGATGGGGTCCACTAGATATCTATAATGAGGAGACAGTATGGGTCCACTAGTATCATATAATAGATTGAGAGACAGTATGGGGTCCACTAGTATCTATAATTGAGAGACAGTATGGGTCACTGAGTACTATAATAGAGACAGTATGGGGATCCACTTGGATATCTATAATGAGAGACAGTATGGTGGTCCACTAGGTATCTATAATGAGAGACAGTATGGGTCCACTAGTATCTATAATGAGAGACTGGTACATATCTATAATGAGAGACGTTTATGGGGTTCCACTAGGTCACTAGTATCTATAATGAGAGACAGTATGGGTCCACTAGTATCTATAATGAAGACTGTATCTATAATGAGAACAGTATGGGGTCACTGTATCTATAATGAGAGCACTAGCTATGGGTCCTGACTATAGTAGCATATCGTCCACTATTATGAGAGACAGTATGGGTCCACTGTATCTATAATGAGAGACAGTATGGGTCACTAGTATCTTATAATGAGAGACAAGTATGGGTCCACTAGTATCTATAATGAGAGACAGTATGGGCGAATCACTGTATCTATTAATGAGGGGAGACAGTATGGGTCCACTAGTATCTATAATGAGAGTATGGGGTCACTAGTATCTATAATGAGAGACAGATTGGGTCCACTGATATCTATAATGAGAGGACAGTATGGGGTCCACTAGTATCATATGAGAGACAGTATGGGTCACTAGTATCTATAATGAGAGACAGTATGGGGTCCACTAGTATCTATAATTGAGAGAAGGCACATGGCGTAGTCCTATAATGAGAGACAGTATGGGTCCACTGGTATCGTATATGAGAGACAGTATGGGGTCCACTGGTATCTATAATGCAGAGACAGTATGGGGGTCCACTGTTCTATATGAGAACAGTAATGGGGTCCACTGCTATCATAATGAGAGACAGTATGGGTCCACTGTATCGTATATATGAGAGACAGTATGGGGTCTCACTAGTATCTATAATGAGAGCAATATGGGTCCACAGTATCTATAATGAGAGACAGTATGGGACGTCACTAGATCTATATATGGAGAGACAGTATGGGTCCACTAGTATTGATAAATGAGAGACTGGTATCTATATGAGAGACAGTATGGGTCCACTGTATCATAAATGAGAGACAGTTGGGTCACAGCTATCTATAATGGAGACAGTATGGGGTCCACTGTATCATAATGAGAGACAGTATGGTCCACTAGTATCTATAATGCAGAGACAGTATGGGTCCACTATATCTATAATGAGAGACAGTATGGCACTGGTATCTATAATGAGACAGTTGTGGGGTCCACTAGTATCTATATATGAGAGACAGTATGGGTCCACTAGTATCTATAATGAGAGACAGTATGGGGTCCACTATGGTATCTATAATGAGAGACAGTATGGGTCACTGGTATCTATAAATGAGAGACAGTATGGGGTCCACTAGTATCTATAATGAAGACAGTATGGTCCACTATATCTATAAATGAGAGACAGTATGGTCACTAGTATCTATAATGAGAGACAGTATGGGGTCCACTGTATCTATAATGAGAGACAGTATGGGTCCACTAGTATCTATAATGAGAGACAGTATGGGTCCACTGATCTATATAACTGGTATCTATAATGAGAGACAGTATGGGTCCACTAGTATCTATAATGAGAGACAGTATGGGTCCACTGGTATCTATAATGAGAGACAGTATGGGGTCCACTGTATCTATAATGAGAGACAGTATGGGGTCCACTAGTATCTATAATGAGAGACAGTATATGGGGTCCACTAGTATCTATAATGAGAGACAGTATGGGTCCACTAGTATCTATGAATGCAGAGATCATGCAGTATCTATAATGAGAGTCCACTGGTATCTATAATGAAGAGACAGTATGGGGTCCACTAGTATCTATAATGAGAGACACTATGGGGTCACTGATTCTATAATGAGAGACAGTATGGGTCCACTAGTATCTATAATGAGAGACAGTATGGCGGTCCACTAGTATCTATAATGAGAGACAGTATGGGTCCCACTGGTATCTATAATGAGAGACAGTATGGGGTCCACTGGTATCTATAATGAGAGACAGTATGGTGCACTGGTATCTATAATGAGAGACAGTATGAGGGTCCACTAGTATCTATATGAGAGACATATGGGTCCACTGTATCTATAATGAGAGACAGTATGGCGTCCACTGCGCGTATCTATAATGAGAGACAGTATGCAGTTTAACACTAGTATCTATATAATGAGAGACATGGGCCGGTATCTATAATGCAGAGAACTGGGTCCACTAGTATCTATGATGCAGAGACAGTATGGGTCCACTAGTATCTATAATGAGAGACAGTATGGGTCCATGTATCTATAATGAGAGACAGTATGGTCCACTACAGCGTATCTATAATGAGAGACAGTATGGGTCCACTGTATCTATAATGAAGACAGTATGGGTCCCTATCTAGAGTAGGTCCTATAATGAGAACAGTATGGTCCACTAGTATCTATAATGAGAGACAGTATGGGCGTCACTGGTATCTATAATGAGAGACAGTATGGTCGTGTATCATAGAGTATCTGGATAATGAGAGAGACAGTATGGGTCACTATATCTATAATTTAAGAAGACAGTAGGGTCCACTGGTATCATAATGAAGTAGGCGACATATATGGGTCCACTGTATCTATAATGAAAGACAGTATGGGGTCCACATAGGCTATCTATAATGAGAGAAGTATGCGCGCTTCCACTAGTATCTATAATGAGAGACAGTATGGGGTCCACTAGTATCTATATTGAGAGACAGTATGGGGTCCACTGGTTCTACAATACTCAGACTGCTAGACATGTCATGGTAGATGGCAATGTTTCACCTCTTCCAATCCAATGGGGTCACGTCACATCTTTCCTGATTGGTGGGATTGTGATGTTGCAGACTCACTGTGACCCACGTATGGCCCGCTATCAGTAAGGAATTGCCCGCTATCAATAATTATTGGCCCGCTATCAGTAATCAGTGGGCCGCTATCAGTAATTGATGGCCCGCTATCAATAATTATTGGCCCGCTATCAGTAATCAGTGGCCCGCTATCAGTAATCGATGGCCCGCTATCAGTAATCAGTGCCCGCTATCAGTAATCGATGGCCCGCTATCAGTAATCGATGGTCTGCTATCAGTAATCAATTGCCCGCTATCAGTAATCAGTGGCCCGCTATCAGTAATCAATGGCCCGCTATCAGCAGTCAATGGCCCGCTAGTCGTTTTGCTCATCGGCGTTAGAGTGGCATGTCCCATGTTGGTCGATTAAATGTTGTTTTTCTGTTAGTGGCTTCAGCCGCCGACATCTTGACCTCTGCTTGCCAACAAGTCACGAATTTTGCTAATCCCCTAGATCCTTTTGTCAGTGCTCTGTATTGATGTGGGCAAGATGTGTGAGGATATCCTAAAGCCTACAGTTACAGCGATGATATGACACCAAGACAATCAGGCACTGAACACATCAACAACTATTGACRCTCATCCGGTTCTAATCGACATCATATTCCAGTCGATTATCTACTATGGCAACTTAAACCCAATGGAAACCATCTCCCTCCATTAGCGTCTGTCCTGGTGGAAACAATCGTGTCAGGGTAGCTTTCAGGGTAGCTGGAAAGACAGACAGGTCTTTGGCAGGTGGTTCGACGGCAGGGTAGCTGTCAGGGTAGCTGGACAGACAGACGGATCTCTGGCAGGATGTTGGACGGCAGGATCACCACGTTTATCATAGATGAAATTGAAGAGAGTAGGAACAGAAGGACAGAGCCTCCTCCGCTGTGTGGTCGATGTTGTGTGTGTGATGTGTGTGGGTGTGTGTGTGTGTGTTGTGTGGCTGTGTGTGTGTGTGCATGTGTGTGTGTTGTGCTGTGTGAATGTGTGTGATGTGTGTGTGTGTGTGTTGGTGTGTGTGTGTGTGGTGTGTGTGTTGTGTGTGCTGCCACCCGCGGAGCATGTTGTGTGTAGGTGTGATGACATGTGTGTGTGTGTGGCTGTGTGTGTCATGTGTTGTGACTGATGTGTGCTGTGTGTGTTGCTTTGCTCTCCTTCCGGTGGTTCCCTCCGCAGGACACGGCGTCGTCCGCCGGTCCTCTGCTTGCGATTGTCACTGCCAAGACAGACGTTCTGTGGAGCTGTAATTGACCCCTACGCCCGGTAATCGCTAATTTAGCGCAGCGCCTCTGCGTCAGCCTGGCACGACATGGAACAATAATCCGTGATTTGCGGATGGATTGGGAGCAAGCGACGAGCGGACACGAGGCGTGGCGGCGAGATAGGAGATGTCTCATCTGAGTTCAGGCAGCTACATTCCCAAATCGCACACCTATCTGGAATACTTGCAACCGTGTGCACACTTAGAGGCTTATAGATGATATATGACGCAGAGCCTTTACGGTAGTAGGCAAACTACTTTTTGACCAGAGCGCTTTGGTAAGTAGTGTCCTACTTGACAGACTTTGGTCAGAGGCCTAAATAGGAATAGGTGCACATTGGATAACAGCCTAGCATGTTTTCTCAGTATTGGTCTCGTAGACCAAAGCTGGGCTTGCATCGATAACAGAACGTATTGTATCGATCTGCACAAAAACTGAAGTGGACAACGTTGACAACAAGAGGAACATCAGGCCTATGATGTTATCATGGACAGCTGGTCCCACGCGCTCCTCTTATGCCCTCTCTGTCTTAGGGCTGTTAGGTTCCTATTCATTTACCGAAGGTGAGGAAATCTGGATACTCGTTACGAAAGTGAGGAGATTCATAGAAGTGAGACCGATCGTTCTCCCGTGTGACCAGGTGAATGACAGTCGTCTGAATGAGTTACGTTTTGGTTGAAACCAGACTTGGTGCTGATTTGCTTAAAGACACAGCTCGGGGAGGGGCGCTTTGAAACTGGAGCGAGACGGGGGGGGGGACGACTCTTTTTGAGCATAAAACTGCACAGATACGATAATGAGCCGCAGAACACTGAATAATATCAACGTTCTGAAACACTTCTCCCCTGTGTCTTCCTCATGGTACTGATTCCTCATTATCAGTCTACCAATCCAATGGAACTCCCCCAGGACTGGGGTGTGTGTGTGTGTTGTGTGTGTGTGTGTGTGTTGTGTGTGTGTGTGTGTGTGGTGTGTGTGTGTGTGTTGTGTGTGTGTGTTGTGTGTGTGTGTGTGTGTGTGTGTGTGTGTGCTGAGTGCTCGGGTGTGTGGGGTGTGTGTGTGTGTGGTGTGCTGTGGGTGTGTGGGTGTGTGTGTGGGTGTGCTGGTGGCTGTGGTGCACGATGTCACTGGATGCTGTGTCATGGTCGGTGTAGTGTGTCGGAGTGCCAGTCCTGACTTTCGACTATAAAATAGGGCTGCTACAGCTTATAGGTTTCGCTGCTGGGAAACAGCCTGTTTCACAAAACAGCACAGCAACATACACCCTGTTTCACCAACCAACCCTTAGTTCACCACCAACCCCAAACTACCCTATACCAAACCCCAAATTCCATTCAAGCATTCACCCACCAAAGCCCTAACTATCCCTCCATTAGTTCACCACAACCCCAAGACTATCCATCCTTAGTTCACCACAACCCCAAAACTATCCTCCATACGCTTTCACCAGCACCCCCACAACTATATCCTCCTTTGCTTCACCCATCAACCCCAACACTATCCTCTCCTTAGTTCACCAGTCAGACCCCAAGAGACCATCTCTCCTGTATAGTTTCACCAGCAACCCCGTAAGTAGCTATCGAACCTCCCTTAGGTTCAGCCACAGTACCACCTCAAACTCATGTCCTCCTTAGGGTTCACCAGCAATCCCCGAAGTACTTATCACTCACTGCTTAGTTCACCTAAACCGCCATAATCACTATACCTGCGCTAAAGATTCTCATCCACAAACCGCCAAACTATCCTTCCTGTAAGATTCCCACAAATCCCCAGACTACCCTCCTTTGTTCACCACAACCCCAAACTATCATGCTTAGTTCACCACAAACTTAAACAATCCTCCTTAGTTCACCACAACCCAAACTATCCTCCTTAGTTCACCACAACCCAAACTATCCTCCTTAGTTCACCACAAACCTAAACTATCCTCCTTAGTTCACCACAAACCTAAACTATCATCCTTAGTTCACCACAAACCCAAACTATCCTCCTTAGTTCACCACAACCCTAAACTATCCTCCTTAGTTCACCACAACCCTAAACTATCCTCCTTAGTTCACCACAACCCCAAACTATCCTCCTTAGTTCACCACAAACCTAAACTATCCTCCTTAGTTCACCACAGCCCCAAACTATCCTCCTTAGTTCACCACAACCCCAAACTATCCTCCTTAGTTCACCACAGCCTTAAACCATCCTCCTTATGTCTTCCATAACTCAGCCTGCCGTACTAGGCTTGCACTCCACTGGTTGTTGTCTTTCTCCTGCACACTGACAGACTGAGCCAGAGCATGACGTTACCCCCGTTCCTCCTCCTCCCCCTTCCTCCCTGGCCACCCCGTTCCTCTCCCCCTGCCAAAGCCTACTCATAAATCAGTAGAGAAATGCATATTATTTGCTATCAAACTTCCCCAGCTGTTTGAAGCAAAGCTCTGATGAGTAATGACCAACAGAAATAAACTGTCATGCTCAAAGCATCATTCAGACACACGTGTCTGTTGGCAAACACACACGTGAAAACACAGCGTGAGCTTCGAAAGTAACAAGAGCCTTGAAGTTTAAAAAAAAAAGCCTTTAGACTTATCTGTTGCAGAGAGACTTTTAGCCACAAGCCATATGTTCAAAGTCATAAAGGCCAACGGAGAAAAAAAAAATGAAGGTGACAGAACTGTACTTGAAGCTGGACTGTACTTGTAATGACTACATAATATTGTCATGACTAGCCTGGTTACCAGTCTACATAATATTGTCATGACTAGCCTGGTTACCAGTCTACATAATATTGTCATGACTAGCCTGGTTGCCAGTCTACATAATATTGTCATGACTAACCTGGTTACCAGTCTACATAATATTGTCATGACTAGCCTGCTTGCCAGTCTACATAATATTGGCATGACTAACCTGGTTGCCAGTCTACATAATATTGGCATGACTAAACAGACTGGTACCCAGACTAGCCCATGACCAAATATGGGACTAAAAATACTTCAATCCTATAGTGCATTCCACCGTCTGTCACCTATCCATCAATCATCAATGTGTGTAGATACAGGTTGTTTTGTTGCCAAGTCCTTAGAGAGGTCTGAATTATCATGAATATTAAATATCTGTAAAAATATATCTACACTAAATATATGTGAAAATATATCTACCGACCTAAATATATGTTGAAATATAGTACCTTGCTAAAATATATGGGAAAAATATACTCTACACTAAATTATATGTGAAATATATCTACGCTAAATATATGTGAAAATATATGCTACGCTAAATATATGTTGAAAATATATCTACACTAAATATATGTGAAAATATATCTACCCTAAATATATGTGAAAATTATATCTACCTAAATATTGTGAAAATAATATCTACACTAAATATATGTGAAAATATATCTACACTTAAATAATGTGAAATATATCTACACTAAATATATGGTGAAAATAATATCTACCTAAATATATGTGAAAATATATCTACCCTAAATATATGTGAAAATATATCTACCTAAAATATGTGAAATATATCTACACTAAATATATTGAAAATATATCTACACTAAATATATGTGAAAATATATCTACACTAAATATATGTGAAATATATCTACGCTAAATATATGTGAAAATATATCTACACTAAATATCTGTAAGAAACTGTTCTATTACTGTGTTTTCCTCCACAAATACCTCAGATTAAATGCAGCTGTTGATAAGCCATATCTCTTTAGTAACATGACCCACACACACACACACACACACACACACACACACACACACACACACACACACACACACACACACACAACACACACAAGTGAGGTGCATATCTTTTGTTTTGATATATCTCTTCTGTAGTTCATTACGGAAATCAGAAACCAGTGATTCTATAGGATTCACACTGCTGAGATGTATTATTCTTCTGATAAGTGAGATACTGTATCTCATATCTGAATTATGAAAATGATTTTGTGTGTGTGTGTGTGGTGTGTGGTGTGTGTGTGTGTGTGTGTGTGTGTGTGTGTGTGTGTGTGTGTGTGCTACAAATATCCAGCCAACCAGTGCAGAACTCTGTAAACAACATAATTGAACAGTGGCTGTCCTCTTGTGGACATTATAGTGAAGTTCTCACTCAGAAAAATCTAATACTTATGCAAAAGCTCGTTCTCACTAGAAATCAAATATATTATGGCAAATGCTCAAAGAGACCAAGGAGGCTGCTGAAGGGAGGACGGCTCATAATAATGGCAGGAACGGAACAAATGTATATTCTTCACCTTTATTTATCCAGGTAGGCCAGTTGAAACAAGTTCTCATTTACAACCGTGACCTGGCCAAGATAAAGCAAAGCAGTGAGACAAAAACAACAACAAGTGACACATAAACAAACGTACAGTCAATTAAAAAAATAAAAAATTATTACAGTGTGTGCAAATGTAGAAGAGTAGCGAGGTAAGGCAAAAATAGGCAATAGAGGCGAAATAATTACAATTTAGCATTAACACTGGAGTGATATATGTGCAGATGATGATGTGCAAGTAGAGATACTGAGGTGCAAAAGAGCAAGAGGATAAAGTAACAATATGGGATGAGGTAGTTGGTGTGCTATTTACAGATTGGCTGTGTACAGGTACAGTGATCGGTAAGCTGCTCTGACAGCTGATGCTTAAAGTTAGAGGGGAGATATAAGACTCCAGTTTCAGTGATTTTGCAATTCGTTACAGTCATTGGCAGCAGAGAACTGGAAGGAAAGAGCGCAAAGGAATGTTGGCATTGGGGAGACCAGTGAAATATACCGCTGGAGCACGTGCCTACGGGTGGGTGTTGCTATGGTGACCAGTGAGCTGAGATAAGGCAGGGCTTTACCGAGCAAATACTTATAGATGACCTGGAGCCAGTGGGTTTGGTGACGAATATGTAGCGAGGACCAGCCAACAAGAGCATACAGGTCGCAGTGGTGGGTAGTATATGGGGCTTTGGTGACAAAACGGATGGCACTGTGATAGACTACATCCAGATTGCTGAGTAGAGTGTTGGAGGCTATTTTGTAAATGACATCACCAACGTCAAGGATCAGTAGGATAGTCAGTTTTACGAGGGTATGTTTGGCAACATGAGTGAAGGACGCTTTGTTGCGAAATAGGAAGCCGATTCTAGATTTAATTTTGGATTGGAGATGCTTAATGTGAGTCTGGAAGGAGAGTTTACAGTCTAACCAGACACCTAGGTATTTGTAGTTGTCCACATATTCTAAGTCAGAACCGTCCAGAGTAGTGATGCTAGTCGTGCGGGCGGGTGCGGGCAGCAATCGGTTGAAGCATGCACTTAGAATTGAACCCTGTGGCAATCCCATAGAGACTGTCAGAGGTCCGGACAACACGCTCTCCGATTTGACACACTGAACTCTATCTGAGAAGTAGTTGGTGAACCAGGCGAAGCAGTCATTTGAGAAGCCATGGCTATTGAGTCTGCCGATAAGAATGCGGTGATTGACAGAGTCGAAAGCCTTGGCCAGGTTGATGAAGACGGCTGCACAGTACTGTCTTTTATCGATGGCGGTTATGATATCTGAGGCTGAGGTGCACCCATGACAAGCTCGAAAACCAGGCTGCATAGTGAGGAAGGTACGGTGAAATTTGAAATGGTCGGTGATCTGTTTGTTAACTTGGCTTTCGAAGATTTCAGAAAGRCAGGGCAGGATGGATATAGGTCTATAACAGTTTGGGTCTAGAGTGTCTCCCCCATTTAAGAGGGGGATGACCGCAACAGCTTTCCAATCTTTGGGGATCTCAGACAATACGAAAGGTTGAACAGGCTAGTAATACGGGTTGCAATCCCAGGCATCCTCTACTGACGGGGTGAGGTCAATATCCTTCCAGGATATCCAGGTCAGGTCGATTAGAAAGGACTGCTCGCTGAAGTGTTTTAGGGGGCATTTGACAGTGATGAGAGGTGGTCGTTTGACCGCGGACCCATTACGCACATGGGCAATAAGGCAGTGATCGCTGAGATCCTGGTTGAAGACAGCAGAGCTGTATTTAGAGGTTAAGTTGGTCAGGATGATATCTATGAGGGTGCCCATGATTACGGATTTAGGGTTGTACCTGGTAAGTTCCTTGATAATTTGTGTGAGATTGATGGCATCTAGCTTGGATTGTAGGACGGCCTGAGTGTTAAGCATGTCCCAGTTTAGGTCACCTAACAGTACGAACTCTGAAGATAGATGGGGGGCAATCAATTCACATATGGTGTCCAGGGCACAGCTGTGGGCTGAAGGTGGTCTGTAACAAGCGGCAACATTGAGAGACTTCTTTCTGGAAAGGTGGATTTTTWAAAATAGAAGCTCAAATTATTTTGGCACAGACCTGGATAGTATGACAGAATTCTGCAGGCTATCTCTGCAGTAGATTGCAACTCCGCCCCCTTTGGCAGTTCTATCTTGTCGGAAAATTTTATAGTTAGGGATGGAAATTTCAGGATTTTTGGTGGCCTTCCTAAGCCAGGATTCAAACACGGCTAAGACATCCGGGTTGGCGGAGTGTGTTAAAGCAGTGAATAAAACAAACTTAGGGAGGAGGCTTCTAATGTTAACAAGCATGAAACCAAGGCTTTTACGGTTACAGAAGTCAACAAATGAGAAGGCCTGGGGAATGAGAGTGGTGCTGGGGGCTGCAGGGCCTGGGTTAACCTCTACATTTCCAGAGGAACTGAGGAGGAGTAGGATAAGGGTATGGTAGGATGTGAGTACAGTGGAGGTAAACCTAGGCATTGAGTGACGATGAGAGAGGTTTTGTCTCTAGAGGCACCAGTTAAGCCAGGTGAGGTCACCCCATGTGTGTGGGGTGGATCAAAAGGGCTAGCTAAGGCATATTGGGCAGAGCTGGATGCTCTACAGTGAAATAAGACAATAATCACTAACCAAAACAGTAATAGACATGGCATATTGACATTAGGGAGAGGCATGTGTAGCCGAGTGATCATAGGGTCCAGTGAGTTGCAATAGGATGAGTCAGGGAGCCAATTCAGTAGTCGCTACTACGCAAAGCGAGCTGGAGACACAGCGAATCAGACAGCTAGCGGGCCGGGGCTAGCAGATGGAATGGCATGAAACACATGGAAACCATGGAAACCATGTTGCTTTGTTTAGTGCATTTGATACCATTCCACTGATTCTGCTCCAGCCATTACCACAAGSCCGTCCTCCCCAGTTGAGGGGCCACCAACCACACCTGTGATTTGGACCCTTTCTTTGAATCTCACATCCTGTTTCCTTTCAGTAGTGGTCCGTGGGTAAAATCACTGGGGAAGCCAATCCAGAAAAAAAAGCCATATTACAACATATGTGTTGTGATAATTGTATTGTTTGCTCTATAACCTGTTTGTTCATATGCCTTGCCACCCTGATATATGGGCCTAAAGGCCGAGACAATAAGAAGACACAGTGGCAGAATAAATTCAACCACACTTTTGTTTCATCACAGAACCGGAGAGCAACCTCTGTCCGGTGAAGTCCACAAAACATATTTACCTACAGCATGGTCAAGCAAGGTAATTTTCCCAACATTTTCGGACTACTAAACAGCTATTGATTTAGAACCACGGAGAGTTACCGCAAGTCGCAAAGAAAACAGGAGCTGCATCCACTATTTCAGCACCATTTCAACTTCAACATTTCAAGCATCATCTCACCTATGCTTAGTGACAGTGACAACTAAAAGATACCAAAAACGATTGGCTGTCCATGGTTCTGATTTCTGTGTGCGTGCGTTCAAGTAGAAAAACATGTTGACTCACCCTACTTGTAGAGAAATGCCAATGACATCCTCCTCTCTTCCTTGTTTCCTAAACATTCTATGACTCTGTCATACAGTACATACTTTATGTTTTGTTGTCCTAAACTACCTGGCTAAAATATTTGCTCGCTAGCCTAACTTCCTTTCATGGTCAATGGTACGCCAAACCAGCTAGTTAACATTAGCATACTACATGTTGAACTTCCATCCTCACAGACCAGAGGCACAATGTATGAATTTATGGTCGGGTCAAAATCGCCGTTATAATCATTGGCCAGTACGGAGAATTAAGTAAAACCACAAGTTCAGATCCCTATCTCAATCCATAGCTAATTTAGGAAAGGGATGGTTTTAGCTAGCTAGCTAGCCACCGGAGGAAGACAACACAACAAGATACAACAATGCAAGTTTTTTTCTGACGTTTGGCTTGTGATGTGATTGGTCTGAAGCCAAATCCAAACTGGCTTCCTTTTTTTTTTTGTGCACCAGGACCATTCATAGCTGAGCTCACTTAGTTTAGTTCAACGCTGATTGGCTATTATACAAAAATAAAAATATCACTATACAAAAATAAAAATATCAAAGGAGGCGAAATACTCGCTAGCTTCCCTTGCATTCAATGCCACAGGCGGCAACAATGGCATGCTCTTTCTGACCAGACAGCTTCAGATAGATACGCTACACATACTGAGACTGAGGGGGCGCTGTTTTGTTCGCTCGGATGCTTTCGCCGGTGAGATACATTTCCTTCAATTTGCAAGAGGCTGAATGTATGAAACACAGAGAGACGAAAGATACTTTATTTTGTATGTTTTTTTGTTTTTCTTGGTCAATTTTGTAAATTTTTTATAAGAGTGTAGAGTTGTATCTCCTTTGTTATCCATTTATAGATCGACTTCATAGATTATATTGTAGATGATATTATAGATCGACTTTATAGAATATATTGTAGATCGACTTCATAGATTATATTGTAGATTATATTATAGATCGACTTTATAGATTATATTGTAGATCATATTATAGATTACATTGTAGATTATATTATAGATTATATTGTAGATTATATTATAGATCGACTTTATAGATTATATTATAGATCGACTTCAAGGGAGATTCCAGGGAGAACCCTTTTTGGTTCCAGGGAGAACCCTTTTTAGTTCCAAGGAGAACCCTTTTTGGTTCCAAAGAGAACCCTTTTTAGTTCCAGGGAGAACCCTTTTTGGTTCCAGGGAGAACCCTTTTTAGTTCCAGGGAGAACCCTTTTTAGGTCCAGGAAGAACCCTTTTTGGTTCCAAGGAGAACCCGTTTTGGTTCCAAGGAAGAACCCTTTTTGGTTCCAAGGAGAACCCTTTTTGATTCCAGAGAGAACCATTTTTGGTTCCAGGGAGAACCCTTTTTGGTTCCAGGAAGAACCCTTTTTGGTTCCAAGGAAGAACCCTTTTTGGTTCCAGGAAGAACCCTTTTTGGGAAAACCCTACATGGAACCCAAAAGGGTTCTCCCTGGGACCAAAAAGGGTTCTTCCTTGGAACCAAAAAGGGTTCTCCCTGGGACCAAAAAGGGTTCTCTCTGGAATCAAAAAGGGTTCTCCTTGGAACCAAAAAGGGTTCTTCCTTGGAACCAAAAAGGGTTCTTCCTGGAACCAAAAAAGGGTTATTTAAAGGGGTTTCCTATGGGGACAGCCGAATAACCCTTTTTATTCTGTGTAGGGGAACAAGGACCATAATGGGAGCTTCCCAAACGGCATCCTATTCCCTGTTGACCATAGTCCTATGGGCCTCATCAACAGTAGTACACTATTTAGGGAATGGAGTGCCATTTGGGATGCACATCATCTCTTTAGCATTACACAATACATCTGACTCACACACAGATGCCTCACAGTGAGCAGAGAGTAGGTGTGTCAGGGATTTTACATCCAGCATCATGACATGCTTTTACTTCAGTTGATTTGAATTCCAATGTACTCTGAGCTCCCASGGTAAAATAAGGAATACAAAATATATTTTTCAAAGAGCAATTTCATTACAATGTAATTACCTGTAGTGCTCATTGTAAATATAATCCATTGTGATGCTTCAATCAAGATAAATGACAGTATGTTTTTTCACTATAGCCCCATTTGGGAGAATATGTGAGACACGAATCAAGAGACTGCAGATGACGTGGCATTTCTGCTATCAATGTTCAAATAGGCTACAAGCACTAATATGCGCGCATAGGGCAGGCTCGTTCACGCTTGCGAGCGCTAGCCCCCGCGCGCGTACACAAACACACACACACACACACACACGGCGAAGGGGGAGTGTCATTGTTGACCCAATGGTTTTACTGGCTCTGGTGGGAGGCTACTCGCTCTGAAAGGAGGGATGAGAGGAGGTTAGGCGGAAAAATAGGAAACCGGTGGATGTCCGTGAATAGTAAGTAAATTAATGCAAGCGCAAGACTATTGTTATTGCGTTTTATATCAGATGAACACATGAAACGGGTAGCCTATAGACTATAGCTGAATATTAGCCATTCACGTTCATATTTTTTTAATTCTTCTTCAGTCGCATCTGTCTAATTTTCTATTGAAACGTCATTGATTTATTGTGATGTTATTATGGCCCACAACGACATAGATGTGGTGCTCTGTGTTATCGTACTGTTATTACAGGCGTGTGCCAATACATCGCTAATGCATACAATATTTCGATACATTCGTAAAACATATATAAATAAATATATATGGCATTTCAGTTGGTTATGATGTCAGTGTGATTTCAAAATCCCCAACAGTAATTTTAATTTTGCACAAAAAACGTCCAAAAATACGCCAAATATTAGACATGGAAACAATAAATGAAGATGACAGTCACCCTACTGTCCGTGTCAGATATGATTTAAATGAAATGACTCAAGCCTAAAACAGCAGCTAATAACACAACAAGATGCAACTTTCTTATGCATAACAAATGACATGCACAGTTGACATGCTTTCTCCATCCTTTCCCTAGGCAAAACCCCTCAGGCTCCCCGACAGACTGATATGTCATTGGACCAATGGGGTGTTGACAATGCAGGCGCAGAGGTTGGCCAGGTGAGATGTAAGACCCGCCCACTGTGTGTCCTACTTCACCTGCAGAGGAACAGGAATCTGTAGGGGGGAAAAAAGACCCCAACAATTCTGCTGAATCAAATCAACTGAAGTGATTTAAAGAAAATGGCGGAAAATCTAACAAATGGGTACTGGTAGTGAATGCCACTACAAACCACCTCAGCCTTCCCCTTGAGAGAGGATTGCACCTCCTGCTGATTCCTTGACATCTGGCGGATTCTTTTCTTACATCTCATGTATTTGGTACATTGCAATCAACCCCAGGCATCCTGCTGGCCCACCAACCCATTAGACCAAGAGGACTTCCAGGCGTCCTGCTGACTCACCAACCCATTAGACCAAAGGTCAGAGGGCAACATCAGAGTTAGCTTAGGGTTACAACATCAGGGCTTACAAGTCTCAGTAAGGGCTATCTCTTCAAGAGAGTGGGATTCCGAATCACCTCTGAAACACAGTTCCACAGCTCTGATCCCTCCCTTCTCTGCGCCCGCTGAGAGGAGGTCTGATCTGATCACAGCTCTGATCCCTGTCTCTGTCTGTCTCTTAATTTTCCTGTCTCTGTCTGAGAGCACCCAAGAGCCAGAGTCCCACCGTTTGGGTCTCTCCCTCCTCTTTCTCTGTCTGAGGAGAACCTGGTCTGCCCCTTTCCTCCTTGCTAAGTAGGGGGAACTATAGCAGGCACCATGGGGTGTGGTGGCAGCAGGACCGATGTTCTGGAGCCCAGGTACCTGGAGAGCTGGACCAAGGAGACAGAGTCTACCTGGCTGACCAGTACAGACACAGACATCCCACTCTCCTCCATACAGAGTATGGATATCCCTTCTGAGAACTCATCGGAAAGCTTCGTCTCTGAGAAAACCATCACACCTGGTAAGAGAACCTACCTGGTTCGGCTTTAGGCTGCATCTGAAACGCCATTCTATTTGCTATATAGATCTCTGGTCCAAAGTACTGCACTATGTACAGTAGGGCACACGTGTCAAACTCATTCCACAGAGAAGCCGAGTGTCTGCAGGTTTTCATTCCTCACTTAAGGTCACTGATTAGTTAGGAACTCCCCTCACCTGGTTGTCTAGGTCACTGATTAGTTAGGAACTCCCCTCACCTGGTTGTCTAGGTCACTGATTAGTAAGGAACTCCACTCACCTGGTTGTCTAGGTCAATGATTAGTAAGGAACTCCCCTCACCTGGTTGTCTAGGTCACTGATTAGTAAGGAACTCCCCTCACCTGGTTTGTCTAGGTCACTGATTAGTAAGGAACTCCCCTCACCTGGTTGTCTAGGTCACTGATTGTTAGGAACTCCCCTCACCTGGTTGTCTAGGTCACTGATTAGTAGGAACTCCCCTTCACCTGGTTGTCTAGGTCACTGATTATTAAGGAAATCCCCTCACCTGGTTGTCTAGGTCACTGATTATTATGGAAATCCCCTCACCTGGTTGTCTAGGTCACTGATTATTAAGGAAATCCCCTCACCTGGTTGTCTAGGTCACTGATTATTAAGGAACTCCCCTCACCTGGTTGTCTAGGTCACTGATTATTAAGGAACTCCCCTCACCTGGTTGTCTAGGTCTTAATTGAAAGGAAAAAGCTAAATCCAGCAGACACTAGGCCCTCTGTGGAATGAGTTTTAAGCCAGCACAGGTTGAAAACATTGCCAAAAGGCCTCCAGTTGCCATGGAAATAGTAAGTATTTTAGTGGTCACTAAGGGAGATCCATTATCATGTGTAACAAGAAAACAATGTTTACGCTGCATGACTCATTCACTTAGTGCAGATGTGACTAACCCATGCATGGAGTACTGGTGTTTCAACTAGCTCTCACAGTCTCACGTCAGAATTTGACGTTCATCCATGGTTCTCAAAGGACCTTGTAGGGTAAGATTTGAATACGCCTGAGATTCGAGTGTAATCACTGCACCCAGAACCCAATCAACACCTGAGATTAGAGTATAAATTTAGACCTTTATTTAACTAGGCAAGTCAGTTAAGAACAAATTCTTATTTACAATGGCGGCCAACACCGGCCAAACCCAGACGACACTGGGCCAATTGTGCACCGCCCTATGGGACTCCCAATTACAGCCAGTTGTGACACAGCCTGGAGTCGAACCAGGGTGTCTGTAGTGACGCCTCTAGCACTGAGATGCAGTGCCTTAGACCGCTGTGCCACTCGGGAGCCCACTGCACCTGTCACAAGAGACTGGTAGATAAAGGGGGACATTAAAAGGTGTTTTCTTCTAGATGCAGATTTCTTTGAAGACGGCTTGCCTGCCCCAGCCCAGGCCTATCTGCAGGTGTGCTCTGACATGTCTGAAGCAGGACTGAACAATGTAAAGCCGAGTGCCCACCCTGCAATACTGCCCTCCCTCCACCAGGCGCTTCAGCCCTCACCTGTCACAGTACAGAGAAGGAGCGTCCTACGCACTGAGGAAATAGTAAGTTAACTCTATCACTGAGGGAATAGTAAGTCAACTCTATCACTGAGGGAATAGTAAGTCAACTCTATCACTGAGGAAATAGTAAGTTAACTCTATCACTGAGGGAATAGTAAGTTCAACTTCTATCCACTGAGGGAATAGTAAGTCAACTCTATCACTGAGGGAATAGTAAGTCAACTCTATCACTGAGGGAAATAGTAAGTCAACTCTATTTACGAGGGAATAGAAAATCAACTCTATCCAATGAGGGAATAGTAAGTCAACTCTATTCACTGAGGGAATAGTAAGTCAACCCTATACTGAGGAATAGTAAGTCAACTCTATCACTGAGGAATAGTACGTCAACTCTATCACTGAGGGAATAGTAAGTCAACTCTATCACTGAGGGAATAAGTCAACTCTATCACTGAGGGAATAGTAAGTCAACTCTATCACTGAGGGAATAGTAAGTCAACTCTATCACTGAGGGAATAGTAAGTCAACTCTATCACTGAGGGATAGTAAGTCAACTCTATTTACTGAGAGGAATAGAAAATCAACTCTATCCAATGAGGAATAGTAAGTCAACTCTATCACTGAGGGAATAGTAAGTCAACCCTATTCTGAGGGAATAGTAAGTCAACTCTATCACTGAGGGAATAGTAAGTCAACTCTATCACTGAGGGATAGTAAGTCAACTCTATCACTGAGGAATAGTAAGTCAACTCTATCACTGAGGGAATAGTAAGTCAACTCTATCACTGAGGGAATAGTAAGTCAAACTCTATCACTGGAGGGAAAGAAGTCAACTCTATCACGGAGGGAATAGTAAGTCAACTCTATCACTGAGGGAATAGTAAGTCAACTCTATCACGGAGGGAATAGGAAGTCAACTCTATCACTGAGGGAATAGTAAGTCAACTCTATCACGGAGAGGAATAGTGAAGTCAACTCTATCACTGAGGGAATAGTAAGTCAACTCTATCACGGAGGGATAGTAAGTCAACTCTATCACGGAGAATAGTAAGTTCAACTCATCACTGAGGGGAATAGTAAGTCACTCTATCACGGAGGAAATAGTAAGTCAACTCTATCACTGAGGGAATAGTAAGTCAACTCTATCACTGAGGGAATAGTAAGTCAACTCTATCACTGAGGGAATAGTAAGTCAACGCTATCCAATGAGGGAATAGTAAGTCAACGCTATCCAATGAGGGAATAGGAAGTCAACTCTATCACTGAGGGAATAGTAAGTCAACTCTATCCACTGAGGGAATAGTAAGTCAACTCTATCCACTGAGGGAATAGTAAGTCAACTCTATCACTGAGGGAATAGGAAGTCAACTCTATCCACTGACGGAATTGTAAGTTAATGGGTGAATCTTAAAAGTATTTTCCTCGATTCTCTCTCATCTCCTTCTCAAAATGGGAACCAGCATTGGAGGAGAAGGTCCTTGTTCAAAACACACTCTTCTCTTCTCTCTGAAGTTGAAGAGGTCGAGGATGAGATTCATTGACAAAATACTTTTTAGATTTACCCACAATGTAATAAAGAATTCTTGTTTCGGTAAACACTTCAAGTGTACCTACATAGTCACTTTATAATACATTCATAACCCGTACATACCACATCCGTAAGCAATATATTGCATAACTTTTGTCAACAACCACAAATTTATATTTTTTAAATTATGGTTTCCTTATCTAAAGTGTTTTTTTCCCTATAATGGTGACTAACCATTCTCTCTTTAGTAACAATTGAAGAGTAACAACATAACACAACACATTCATACGACATAGGGTACCAGTCAAAAGTTTGTACACACCTACTCATTCCAGGGTTTTTGTTTATTTTTTACTATTTTCTACATTGTAGAATAATAGTGAAGACCTCATAACTATGAAATAACACATATGGAATCATGTAATAACCAAAAAAAGTGTTAAAGTGCTGAGCACTTGTTGGCTGCTTTTCCTTTACTCTACGGTCCAACTCATCCCAAACCATCTCAATTGGGTTGAGGTCAGGTGATTGTGGAGGCCAGGTCATCTGATGCATCATTCCCTCACTCTCCTTCTTGGTCAAATAGCCCTTACACAGTCTGGAGGTGTGTTTTGGGTCATTGTCCTGTTGAAAACCAAATGATAATCCCACTAAGCACAAACCAGATGGGATGGCGTATCGCTGCAGAATGCGGTGGTAGCCATGCTGGTTAAGTGTGCCTTGAATTCTAAATAAATCACAGACAGTGTCACCAGCAAAGCACCCCCACATCATCACACCTCCTCCTCCATGCTTCACGGTGGAAACCACACATGCGGTGATAATCCGTTCACCTACTCTGCCGCTCACAAAGACACGGCAGTTTGAAAGAAAAATCGCTAATTTGGACTCATCAGAACAAAGGACAGTTGATGTTGAGATGTGTCTGTTACTTGAACTCTGTGAAGCATTTATTTCAGATGCAATCTGAGGTGCAGGTAACTCTGAGGTGCAGGTAATGAACGTGTCCTCTGCAGCAGAGGTAACTCTGGGTCTTCCTTTCCTGTGGCGGTCCTCATGAGAGCCAGGTTCATCATAGCGCTTGATGGTTTTTGTGACTGCACTTGAACAAACGTTCAAAGTAATGATGGACTGTCGTTTCTCTTTGCTTATTTGAGCTGTTCTTGCCATATTATGGACTTGGTCTTTTACCAAATAGGGCTATCTTCTGTATACCACCTCTACTTTTGTCACGTTCCTGACCTGTTTTCTCTTGTTTTGTATGTCTTTATTGGTCAGGGCGTGAGTGTTGGGTGGGTAGTCTATGTTTTGTATTTCTATGTTGGGTTTTGTGTTCGGCCTGGTATGATTCTCAATTAGAGACAGGTGTGTATCGTTTGTCTCTGATTGAGAGTCATACTAAGGCAGCCAGGGTTTCACTGGGGTTTTGTGGGTGTTTGTTCCTGTGTCAGTGTTTGGGCCACACAGGACGGTTGAAGGTTAGTCACGTTTGTTGTTTTGTAGTTTTGTAGTGTCTTGTTTGCTGTTTTCATTAAAAGTATGATTAATCACCAATCCGCATCTTGGTCCGATCCATGCTCCTCCTCGTCTGAGGAGGAGAACAACAATGACTGCCTTTACAACTTTGTCACAACACAACTGATTGGCTCAAGCACATTAAGAATGAAATAAATTCCACAAATGAACTTTTAACAAGGTACACCTGTTAATTGAAATGCATTCCAGGTGACTACCTCATGAAGCTGGTTGAGAGAATGCCAAGAGTGTGCAAAGCTGCCGTCAAGGCAAAGGGTGGCCACTTTGAAGAATATATAAAATATATATTGATTTGTTTAACACATTTTTGGTTACTACATGATTCCATATGTGTTATTTCATAGTTTTGACGTCTTCACTACTATTGTACAATGTAGAAAATAGTAAAAATAAAGAAAATCCCTTGAATGAGTAGGTGTGTCCAAACTCTTGACTGGGAATGTATGTACCACATATATACCACATTCATAAAGAGTTACCCTTGTTCCCCCCACAGACTAAATGGCAAGACAACAGGATGTCCACTAAGCAGGTAACCATCACAGTGACACAGAGCATCAGACACGTGGACAAGAGTGGGAAGATTAAGGAGAAGTCCCTCACCACCTTCGAGGTCATGAAGCCTGTGGAGGGCCTGAAGGATGTGGCTGAAGCACGTAGTAGGAACATTAGGGAATAACACTGTGATACACTGAGGTCTGAGGGGTAACAAGGGGGACAAAGCTAATGACAGAGTGTGGTTTGGAAAATCAATGGCAGAACGTGGTTTGGAAAGTCAATGACAAGAGTGTGGTTTGGAAAGACAATGAACGCTATGAGAAAGACTGTATTGCTGAATGGACTTTACTTTGAGGGGGGGAGAGAGAGACAATGATACCAAAATGCTGTTTGATGTTCATGAGGATGAAAAAGATAATGATTTGATTTTAGAGAGATATAGGGTTTGAATCCATGGCACAATTGGTCCCGCTTTCTTGCCTGGGACCCAGACCTGATAAGCAAGATACCTCTACGGACATGACACCAAATACTGTTAGGATGAGAGAGTTTGTGACTTTGTCTAACAAAGATTTTATAAACTGGGCTTGGGACCAAGATGTAAAAAAATAAAATAGTACAAGTACAACTTTGACCTGGTATGAACTGAACTGCACTGTAGTGGCTGAATGATCGGCCATATTGAAGACATAACATAAACTAATGTTCCTAAACAGGAAACGTGTCTTGAAGTAGCTAGTTTTGTAATGTACTGTATATGTTTAGTATTTCTATGGGCAACTCGTTGGGCAGTGTTTGTTTGGTCTTGATGGGATGAAAAACTGTTTTTAGAGTACGATGTTTTACAAGAAGGTACGTCTTCTAATGAATAGGCACTTTTTTGTGAACAAAACTTTATGAACTAGCTAGTGACTTTACAAACGAATGACTTTATGTACTAGTGACTTTATTAACTAGTGACTGAATGGCTTGATTAAGAGGTCATGCCACTATATATCTAGTATATAGAGCTCTACGTGAACAGAGCTTGATTCAATCAGAGAGACAATTTAGTTTCAAACGGATTGACTTGTGAAGTGTGATTATTTAAATCCTTCTAGTGCAGGAATGGGCCCCCCCCCCCCCACACACACACACACACACTTTTGAAGGCCCTCAGATAAATTCCCCCCCAAATTTAATAATGAGTTCCGATTTTTTGTGGCCCCCACCCAGTCAAAGTTTCCATTCCTGATCTATTTGATGCTTACAGTAGCATCAGCAGATTCTCAATGAAATTCTCCGAAAGTTTTAGACGAAAACACTGTAGCAGACGGTGGTGAATAAAGATTTTTTTTAAATCTTCATATACTTTAACATTCTAATTCAATTGAAACAATGAATTTGTTATCAATGGCTTAGGATTTACTTGGTTTAAACAATACACAATGAATCTGATTGGTTAGAGATAAGTTTAAACAAAAACACAATGAATCTGATTGGTTACGATACGTTTAAACAACACAATGAATCTGATTGGTTACAGATATGTTTAAACATAACACAATGAATCTGATTGGTTAGAGATAAGTTTAAACAAAAACCAATGAATCTGATTGGTTACAGATACGTTTAAACAAAACACAATGAATCTGATTGGTTACAGATACGTTTAAACAAACACAATGAATCTGATTGGTTACAGATACGTTTAAACATACACAATGATCTGATTGGCAAATAAGAAAAAAGCAGTTAAAGGTGAGACTTATATTCAATATCGATTGGTTGGAATATTGGTGAGTGTACAACAACAGGGTTGACTAAGCAGCATTTCAATGGTGTTTTACTAAATTACATATTGCCTCAGTGTGATTATCTTGGTACCTATTTGTACTTTTTAACGTAACAGCTTGTAAGTACACTTTGTCAGGTCATTTTCGCTTAACTCTTGGTTCAAGTGTATGAATATGGACAGTGTACATTTGTACTGAGTACTGACAATAAATCAACATATAGGGACTTCTTTGTAGTTTCGTTTCCTTTTTTAAGTCACTTCCTAGAATTCTTGAAATGTTTGTACGCATCTGCAGATCATTTTGGTTGGAAGATTGTCCGGTTGGAAGATTGTCCAGTTGGAAGACTGGTTGATTGTCCACTGGTTGATTGTCCACTGGTTGATTGTCCACTGGTTGATTGTCCACTGGAAGATTGTCCACTGGTTGATGTCCCCTGGAAGATTGTCCACTGGTTGAATTGTCCACTGTAAGATTGTCCACTAAATTGATTGTCCACTGGTTGATTGTCCACTGGAAGATTGTCCACTGGTTGATTGTCCACTGGAAGATTGTCCACTGGAAGATTGTCACTGGTTGATTGTCCACTGGTTGATTGTCCACTGGTTGATTGTCCACTGGTTGATTGTTACAGGTTGTTTGTCCACTGGAAGATTGTTCCACTGGTTGATTGTCCACAGGTTTGTTTGTCCACTGGAAGATTGTCCACTGGTTGATTGTCCACTGGTTGATTGGTCCACTGGTTGATTGTCCACTGGTTGATTGTCCACTGGAAGATTGTCCACTGGTTGATTGTCCACTGGTTGATTGTTCACAGGTTTGTTTGTCCACTGGAAGATTGTCCACTGGTTGATTGTCCACAGGTTGTTTGTCCACTGAGATTGTCCATGGTTGATTGTCCACTGGTTGATTGTCATGGTTGATTGTCCACTGGAAGATTGTCCATGAAGATTGTCCACTGGTTGATTGTCACAGGTTGTTTGTCCACTGGAAGATTGTCCACTGGTTGATTGTCCACTGGTTAGATTGTCCACTGGTTGATTGTCCACTGGTTGATTGTCCACTGGAAGATTGTCCACTGGTTGATTGTCCACTGGTTTGGGATTGTTTCACAAGGTCCTGTTTGTCCACTGGTTATTTCAGATTGTCCACTGGTTGATTGTCACTGGTTGATTTTGTCCACTGGTTGATTGTCCACTGGAAGATTGTCCACTGGTTGATTGTCCACTGGTTGATTGTCCACTGGTTGATTGTCCACTGTGCATAATGTTGAACTACATTCCAGCACATAAACATTTTGGCATTACCGGGATTACCGGGATCATAAAAGTAGATTTTGAAGAATACACTTAAAAAAAGAGACACGTGCACGTTCAGGTACTGTACGTGTCAAAGTAATGGCATCATCAAAACATAGAAACGTTTATCTCGTCTAGATGGATTATCATGGTGGATTGTGTAGAAATTATTAGAAAACCTTAGGGCCTGTTTGTGTGTGACTACCTGATTGACTGACTACCTGACTTGACTGACTACCTGACTGACTAACTGACTACCTGACTGACTGACTACCTGACTTGACTGACTACCTGACTGGCTAAGTACCTGACTGACTACCTGACTGACTAACTGACTACCTGACTGACTAACTGACTACCTGCCTGACTAACTGACGACCTGCCTGACTAACTGACTACCTGACTGACTGACTACCTGACTTGACTAAGTACCTGACTGACTACCTGACTGACTACCTGACTGACTGACTACCTGACTGACTGCCTACCTGAATGACTGACTGCCTGACTGACTGACTGGCTGACTGACTGACTACCTGACTGACTACCTGACTGACTACCTGACTGACTGACTGACTACCTGACTTGACTGACTGACTGACTACCTGACTGACTGGGGATCACCCAGTCTCCTCCCTTTCCATCCTCACAAGAAGAAACTGATCTGCCTCTGAGCGGACTCCAACGAATCTGAGAAGAGGAGATTGACCAACGTAAATGACATTGATGTGTGTGTTGTGTACGTGGTCTCCCATACTGAAACAATATTGAGTTAAAGGGGGGCAGACAGGACAGGACCTGACAGAGACCACCCACCACAGAGTAGTTTACTGCTGTTTCCCTGCACACCATCAATATTTATCTTTGTTCAGCAGGATCTACCATGAACTGAGATGGACACTCTGGTTGAGTCCCAACCCTATTCCCTATATTATATATATATTGCACTAGGGCTTTATAGTAGTATATACACTGAGTGTACAAAACATTAGGAACACCTTCTTAATATTGAGTTGCAATCCCCCCCCTACAAAGTGTCGAAAGCATTCCACAGGGATGCTGGCTCATGTTGACTCAAATGCTTCCCACAGTTTGAGCTGTGTGTGTGTGTGTGGTGTGTGTGTGTGTGTGTGTGTGGTGTGTGTGTGGTGGTGTGGTGTGTGTGGTTGTTGTGTTTGGTGTGTGTGTGTTGTGTTGTGTGTGTGTGTGTTGGTGTGTGTGTGTGTGTGTGTGTGTGTGTGTGTGTAAATAAATAAAACAACAGTAAAAAGACCATTTGAAAATAAAGAGTAGGAGGCTTATATACAGACCCGGTTAGTCAGGCTGATTGAGGGAGTATGTACATGTAGATATGGTTAAAGTGACTATGCATATATGATGAACAGAGAGTAGCAGTAGCGTAAAAAGAGGGGTTGGTTGGTGGTGGGACACAATGCAGATAAGGTTTAAAAATCCTTCTTTAACCTGTCTCCTCCCCTTCATCTACACTGATTGAAGTGGATTTAACAAGTGACATCAATAAGGGATCATATCTTTCCCCTGGATTCACCTGGTCAGTCTATGTCATGAAAATAGCAGGTGTTCCTAATGTTTTGTACACTCAGTGTAGGTAGTGCACTATATAGGGAGTGGGGTACCATTTGACTCTACAGACGAACAGTCACAACAGCATCCTATCATCTTCTTATAGAAAAAATAAGGCCTTCCTTCATAAAGCCAGTGTGAGGAAACAGCTTGGCCTCTGTCTGTACACAGATCAATGTAAGATAGGAAGGAAAGAAATGCTGTGATTGAAAGAAAACACATGGTTGATTAACACGAAAGGTGAACTGGTCTTTACCTGAGCCGTGTGCAGTATTCCTGGTGTCAGTGAGTCCGTACTGGGCTCTGATGGTTAAGGGAGAGGTGTGCTAGGAGACCCATCAGTTCTCTCCAGGGGGGGGGGGGGTATGGCTTCCTCTCTGGCCAGGACGTATTCCTGCATCGAACCACCGGGTAAAGGGAACAACAGAGGATGGAGAAAGTGAAAACTAGTTTCACACAATCTGATGTGAGGCACAGAAGAGTGCACAACGGGATTTACCTCTTAATATCACTACAAGCTTGATGGTCTCAAACGCTTTGTGAATAATATCTCTGAACGACAGGTGTTTAAGTATGCTCATTTAAACATGACTTGATCTAGATCCACTCAGAGACGTCCTACTGAAAGGCCCACAGTACACACTCCACTCAGAGACGTCCTACTGWAAGGCTCACAGTACACAAAAAGAAATAACAAAATATGCCGTAAAGCTGCTGTGTTGTTCAATGTACATGTAACCAGGTCAGAAATCCTGATCTGCCGTTCACAATGCTCCCCCGTAGGGAAATAGAGCCTGCGGGGGAAAAAAGCCCGGTGTCTCTTCAAGCTATTCAGCAGCGTGGGAGAGTGGGAACTGTGGGGACCCGGTGTCTAAGTAGACTACACGTGTGTGGAAAATATTTTATCACATGTAAGACATTTAACTTGTTTAGTACAGTCCGTTTGTAACACCACTCTCTACTTGTAGCTGTACAGTCCGTTTGTAACACCACTCTCTACTTGTAGCTGTACAGTCCGTTTGTAACAGCTGCTGAATGATAATAGAGCTGCAGATATATCAGGCTGCAGATTATCTAGAGCTGCATTACTTGAGAGCGTATATTAGAGCTGCAGATATATCTAGAGCTTGCCAATATAGAATAGAGCTGCAGATAGATCTAGAGTGCAGATATTCTAGAGCTGCAGATATACTCTTAGGCTGCATATAGTATAGAGCTGCAGATTAGATCTAGAGATGCAGATAGACAAGACAGAGAGATGGCAAATAGATTTAGAGCTGCACTATAGCAAGAAAAGCGTCAGATAGAACTAGAGCTGAGATGAATAAAGGATGCAGATTGGGATCTAGAGCTGCATATATGAATATGAGCGAGTGATCTAGAGTGATATACTGCAGATATAGATCTTAGAGTGAGTGCAGACAGAGTAGCTATCAGCTCAAGATAGAGAAACAGGTGCAATAGATAGAGCTTGCGAGTAGACAAGACAAGAAGCTTGCATTAAATAGACTCGAGGAGCAGGTGCTGCATGATAATTGAGAGTCAAGTACTAAGCTGCATTAGAACTAGGCTGCAGATTGATCATGAGTCTGCTATAGAATTGTAGAGCTGCAGATGTGATCTAGAGCTGCATATATGAGGTAGAAATAAGATGCTGAGATAAGGGCTGCTGAACTAGTTGCAATATGTAGAGAGGCGCATATAGAACTAGAGCTTCGGCAGATAGAGATAAGAGCCTTGCAGATAGATATAAGTGACGCTGCACTTTAGATTAATAGATTGCTGCTGTGATTTAGAGATTAGAGCTCAGATATGATATAAGAGCTGATATATATGACTGATAGAGGGTGAGATTAGAATTAATACTGAGTTGTGGTGTCGCTAGCTGCATATATAGACCTAGAGCTGCAGATTAGAGAGAGAGTGCATAATTAGA
>NW_019942856.1:197752-199775 GCF_002910315.2 Salvelinus sp. IW2-2015 | reverse complement strand
CGGACTGTACAGCTACAGTAGAGAGTTGGTGTTACAAACGGGACTGTACAGCCTTACAAGTAGAGAGTGGGCAGCTCTAGTCATGTCTATCTGCAGCTCTAGTAATGTACTGAACCAGAATTGGGCTGCCTGTGCTGTGTAAACGCAGTGAACGGTACGTCATTGAGTCAAAGTTATGTAAGCCACAAAGTGTGTGGGGACAAATAACTTGAAATGTATAGTCTCTTTATATTCAAGAGTCCCTGGGTTTATCCCACATGATCTGATTGTCAGTATTTTTAAACTAGGAGATACAATGGTAAAGTAAATGACAGCACAACACAAGTCATAGAGGCATTTACTGTGTGTGGGGGGGGAAAATGACTTGAAGTTTTTAGTTTTCAAAAGATGCTTTTCTCTTTACATTTGTCTAAGCAACAGCACTTGAGTTGACCTCTTTTGATTCTCCGACTGGTCAGACATAAAGGTACGTCATGCTGCTACAGCAGGAGTCAAACGTATCTAAGATACATCCCACTGGCCACACACTGAATCAACACGGTGATGCGTTCTGAGTTATATAATGCTTTTTTGCATCATATTGAGGATGTGGCCGTTGACACTTTGCGTATTGAAAGTGCGATATCTTGAAAACTTGACTGCTGACATGCAAAATATTCTGGGACTGTATCAACAGTGGACTAATGAAAACAATACCAACATGTAGTTTTTCAGTGGATTTTCCCTTTAATCCTGTTCTTTAACTTTTATTTTTGGTTGAGATGGAGACCTGAATCCAACACGGAATTTGTTAACTGGTCGACAAGTTCAAATCAAATCAAACTTTATTTGTCACATGCGCCAAATACAACAAGTGTAGACTTGTGAAATGACTTGTGAAATGCTTACTCACAACCCCTTAACCATTAGTACAGTTCAAGAATAAGAAAATATTTACCAAGTAGGCTAAAATAAAATGTAAATTGTAAATTGTCCGGTGGCAATTTTTATGAATTGTTCAGCAGTCTAATGTCTTGGGGGTAGAAGCTGTTGAGGAGCCTTTTGGTCCTAGACTTGGCGCTCCGGTACCTCTTGCCGTGCGGTAGCAGAGAGAACAGTCTATAACTTGGTTAACAGGCTATTTAAGCTGTTGCCGCGCGGTAATGAATTGTGTTTGGTTGTCAACACAACCAAATCTCAACATTTGAAACAGATCTGTCCCGCGAGTCTGGCTTTAATTCCAGTTTGTCAGCAAAATCTATAACTGATATGTTGAGTTCAGATCTTCATTTCAACCATAAATCAAAGTTAATTGATAGGAATAAATCAAATAAAACTTTAAATGCACTTGAAATACAGTTTGATTTGATTTAGTCATATTCTTTCACTTTGATTTTTTGAGATGGAGATGTGAACCTGACATATTTGTTTACTAACTTGTCGATTCCATTTGAAATCAACCGAAGCTTGAAACCCCTAGTTGGATCCTGGGTTGAATTTAAACAATAGCTATTGATGACTTCCCAAATGCTTTACAGGCCTAAATTGTTGATACATTGATGATGTATGATTGATACAGTATGGTTACATTTCATTTGCTCTGTTAAACTTAMCCTTTGGAATGACTTTGATAGCACCAGTGACTCTATTAAGTGGAGATTTCTAAACTATCATTCTCACGATAGCACATTGGTAACAGTCAGTGACAAATATCTAAGCAGTGCTGAGCAGGGCTGGGCAGGGCTGAGCAGGGCTGGGCAGGGCAGGGCAGGGCAGGGCTTAGTTAAAACCCTGGATGGGAGACCAAAGCGTGGCTGTAGATATATCAACTCTCCAGTAGGAGGTGCTGTAGATACATCAACTCTCCACTAGGAGGTGCTGTAGGTACATCAACTCTCCAGTAGGAGGTGCTGTAGATACATAAACTCTCCAGTAGGAGGTGCTGTATGTAGATCAACTCTCCAGTAGGAGGTGGTGTAGATACATCAACTCTCCAGTAGGAGGTGCTGTAGATACATCATCTCTCCAGTAGGAGGTGCTGTAG
>NW_019942856.1:182462-197727 GCF_002910315.2 Salvelinus sp. IW2-2015 | reverse complement strand
AGACAATCAATCTCCAGTAGGAAGGTTGGCTGTAGAAGAGATCAACTCTCCTCTTAGGAGGTGCGTGAGCATCAACTCTCCAGTAGGAGGTGCTGTGTATAGATTCAACTCTTCCAGTAGGAGGTGCTGTAGAGAAGATCAACTGCTCGCAGTAGGAAGGTTGCTGTATGAGAGATCAACTCTCCTCTAGGAGGTGCTGTAGATACATAACTCTTCAGTAGGAGGTGCTCGTAGATACATCACACTCTCCAGTAGGAGGTGCTGTAGATACGATTCAACTCTCCAGTAGGAGGTTGCTGTAGATAGATCGAACTCTCCCGGAGGAGGTGCGTGTAGAAATCATATCTCCAGTAGGGAGGTGCTGTAGACTGACATCAACTTCCTCAGGAGGGGGCTGTAGAGAACACTCTCCAGTGTGAGGTTCTGTAGATACAGTACACCGTCTCAGTAGGAGGTGGCTGTAGAATACATCAACTCTCCCAGTATGAGGTGCTGGTAAGATACATCAATCTCCAAGTAGGAGGTGCTGTGAGAGATCTACCTCCAAGTAAGAGGTGCTGTAGAGAGATCAACTCTCCCCTAGGAGGTGCTGTAGAGAGATCAACTATCCAGTATTGGAGGTGCCTGTAGACAGATAACATCTCCGTAGGAGGTGCTGTAGATACATCAACTTCCAGTAGGAGGTGCTGTAGACAGATCAAGCTCTCAGTAGAAGGTGCTGTAGACAGATCAACTCTTCCAGTAGGAGGTGCTGTAGATTACATCAACTCTCGCAGTAGGAGGTGCTGTAATAGAATCAACTCTCCAGTAGAGGTGCTGTAGACAGATAACTCTCCAGTAGGAGGTGCTTAGCAATCACTCTCCAGTAGGAGGTGCTGTAGATAGATCCAACTCTCCCAGTAAAGCGAGTATGTTGCCTGTTAGATCTCAACTTTCCAGTAGGGAGGTGGCTGGTGGATAATTCACTCTCCAGTCCGGTAGGTGCTGTAGATAGATCTTCTCTCCAGTAAAGGAAGGTGCTGTAGATTAGATCAACTCTCCAGTAAGGAGGTGCTGTAGATAGATCCAACTCTCCCAGTAAGAGGTGCTGTAGATAGACTCAACTTCTCCAGTAGGAGGTGCTGTAGAACAGTCAACTCTCAGTAGAGGTGCTGTAGATACATCACTCTCCCAGTTAGGAAGGTGCTGTAATGTAGATAGATCACTCTCCCAGTAGGAGGTTGCTGTAGATAGGCTCAACCTCTCCAGTAGGAGGTGCCTGTAGGGGAGGAATCACTATCCAGTATGGAGGTTCTTCTTGATAGAAATCAACTCTCAGTAGGAGGTGCTGTAGACACATTCTTCTAGATAGATCAACTCCCTCCAGTAGGAGGTTGCTGTAGATAATCAATCCTCCAAGTGGGAGGTGCTGTAAATACATCAGACTCTCCAGTAAGGGAGGTGCTGTAGATACATCAACTCGTCGCAGTAGGAAGGTGCTGTTAGACAGATCAACTCTCCTCTAGGAGGTGCCTGTAGATACATCAACTCTCAGTAGGAGGTGCTGTAGAGTACATTCAACTCTCCAGTAAGGAGGTTGCTTGTAGAGATCAACTCTCCTAGGAGTGCTGTAATACATCAATCTCCAGTAGGAGTGCTGTAGATACATCAACTCTCCAGTAGGAGGTGCTGTAGATAGAGATCAACTCTCCAGTAGGAGGTGTTTCTGTAATGTAGAACATCAACTCTCCAGTCGGAGGTGCTGTAGATAGATCAACTCTCCAGTAGGAGTGCTGTAAGCATCAACTCCAGTTAGGAGGTGCGTGTAGATAAATCAACTCTCCAGTAGGAAAGGTGCTGTAGATAATCAACTCTCCAGCTAGGAGGTGCTGCTAATGATAGACTCAACTCTCCAGTAGGAGGTGCTGTAGATACATCAACCTTCCATAGGAGGTGCTGTATGTAGAATACATCAACTCTCCAGTAGGAAGGTGCTGTAGACAATCAACTCTCCAGTAGGAGGTGCTGTAGATAATCAATCTCCCAGTAGAGTGCTGAGTAGATACATCAACTCTCCAGTAGGAGGTGCCTAGTAGAACAATCAACTCTCCAGTAGGAGGTGCTGTAGATACATCAACTCTCAGTAGGAGGTGTTGTAGATAGATCAACTCTCCATAGGAGTGTTTGTTAATGTAGAATACATCAAACTCTCCATAGGAGTGCTGTAGATAGATCAACTCTCATAGGAGGTGCTGTAGAATTACATCAACTCTCCAGTAGGAGGTGCTGTAGATACAATCAACTCTCCAGTAGGAGGTGCTGTAGATAGATCAATCTCCAGTAGAGTGCTGTAATACATCAAACTTCCTAGGAGTGCTTGTAGATACATCAACTCTCCAGTAGGAGGTGCTGTAGATACATCAACTCTCCAGTAGGAGGTGCTGTAAGAGATACATTCAATCTCTCCTAGGAGTGCTGTAAGATACATCAACTCTCCAGTAGGAGTGCTGCAGACATCAACTCTCCAGTAGAGGAGTGCTGTAATAGATCAGTAGATACATCATCTAGAGTGCTGTAGATAGATCAACTCTCCTAGAGGTGCTGTAGATAGATCAACTCTCCAGTAGGAGGTTGTAGCAGATCAAACTCTCCAGTAGGAGGTGCTGGTAATGTTACATCAACATCCAGAGGTGCTGTAGAATACATCAACTCTCCTAGAGGTGCTGTAGATACATCAACTCTCCAGAGGAGTGGCTGTAGATACATCAACTCTCCTCTAGAGGTGCTGCCCAGTATTGTAAATTTGTATTTTGTTGTGCTAGTGGGACTGAACTCAACCACCAACAGAGAGCACCAAATCCTCAGTCAAGTCAATGTGTGTTTACAGTGGGTGTGGTGTGTGTGTGTGTGTGTGTGTGGTGTGTGTTGTGTGTTGTTGTGTGTGTGTGTGGTGTGTGTGTGTGTGTGTGGTGTGTGTGTGTGTGGTGGTGTGTCTGTGTGTGTGTGTGGTGTGGTGTCTGTGTGTGTGTGTGTGTGTGTGTGTGTGTGTGTGTGTGTGTGTGTGTGTGTTGTGTGTGTGTGTGTGTGTGTGTGTGTGTGGTGTCCCTGTGGTGTGTTTCAGTGTGTGTGTTTTTGTTTGTGTTACAGGGTGTGTGGTGTGTGGTGTGTCTGTGGTGTGTGTTGGTGTGTGGTTACAGTGTGTGTGTGTGTGTGTTGTGGTCTGTGTTGTTACAGTGTGTGTGTTTGTTCGTTGTTACAGGGTGTGGTGTGTGTGTGTGTGTGGGTGTGTGGTGTTGTGTGTGTGTGTGTGTGGTTGTGTGTGTGTGTGGTGTGTGTGTGTGTGTGTGTGTGTGTGTGTTTTGTGTTTCGTGTTACAGGGTGTGGTGTGTGGTTTTACAGTGTGGTGTGTGTGTTACAGTGTGTGTGTGGTGGTGTGGGGCTTTGTCCTTTGTGTGTGTGTGTGGTGTGATGTTACGTGTGTGTGTGTGTTACAGTGTGTGTGTGGTGGTTGCGTGTGTGTGGTGTGTGTGTGTGTGTTACAGTGTGTGTGTGTGTTACAGTGGTGTGTGTGTGTGGTGTGTCTGTGTGTGTGTGTGTGTGTGTTACAGTGTGTGTGTGTGTTTACAGTGTGTGTGTGTGTGCGTGGTTGTGTGTGTGGTGTGTGGTTTCTGTTCGTGTTAAGCAGGGTGTGGGTGTGTGTGGTTGTCCGTGTGTGTGTGTGTGTGTGTGTGTTACAGTGTGTGTGTGTGTTTAACAGTGTGGTGTGTGTGTGCGTGTGTGTGTGTGTGTGTGTGTGTTGTGTTACAGTGTGGTGTGTGTGTTGTGTCTGTGTGTTGTGTGTGTGTTACAGTGTGTGTGTGTGTTAAGTGTGGTTGTGTGTGTGTGGTGTCTGTGTGTGTGTATGGGTGTGGTTACAGTGTGTGTGTGGTGTTACAGTGTGTTGGTGTGTGTGTGTGTGTGCGTGTGTGTGTGTGTGTGGTGTGTGTGTGTGTGTGGTGTATTTGTGTTCGTGTTTACAGGGGTGTGGTGTGTGTGTGTGTGTGTTCTTGTGGTGTGTGTGTGTGTGTGTTCAGTGGTGTGTGGTGTGTTTTCAGTGTGTGTGTGTGTGTGTGGTGTGTGTGTGTGTGTGTGTGTGTCTCTGTTTTGTGTGTGTGTGTGTGTGTGTGTGTGTGTGTGTGGTGTGTGTGTGTGTGTTGTGTGTTGTGTGTGTGTGTGTGTGTGGTTTGTGTGTGTGTGTGTGTGTGTTGGTGTGTGTGGTGTGTGTGTGGTGTGTGTGTTGATGTCTCTGTTTGTGCGTGCCGCTAGTTTAGCCTCGACAACATCCGGTGAAATTGCAAAGCGCAAACAAGTCAAATCAAAGCGTTTATAATCAATACAATTTTAAGAAGGAGAATTAGTTCATTAACCGGAGAATAAATAAGAAAGAACGAGCTTGGAAAACACTGAAAAGCAAATGGAGCCACTAGAAATACTACAATTTCTGGGTCATTTTTCTAAAGATGGTTGACTCAAGTTGGAAAGTCTACATCAACTCTCCAGTAGGAGGTGCTGTAGTTACATCAACTCTCCAGTAGGAGGTGCTGTAGGTACATCAACTCTCCAGTAGGAGGTGCTGTAGGTACATCATTTCTCCGGTTCCTGGCTAGATCAACCTTTCGGTTACTGGCCCAATGCTCTAACCTCTAGGTGTCCCCTTCTGAGTCACAAGGGGATTCCATAAACTATTAGTGTCCGTTACTATATCAACGGTGTGATGACCTAAYGATTAGAATTTTGAACATCATTWCARCCTAAATTACATTATTTTCATCATCGCTATGCAAACAAGGCTGATTTCMGCGACAATTTCACTGTTTGAGCAAGTTTTGTTTAGCTAATAAAATGAAAACATTAATTTGAACTACTTTGGGTACCTTGTAAACGTTACAATATTGAAATCCATGTCTTAAACATTGCTACGTTTCGGAAATGGCAAAGAAAACGTGTWATCTGCTTGACACATTAAAGTTACTTACATTATATACTTATATGTATCTGTTGTAGGCCCATTATACAACAATTAATAATATATAACAAATAAATACCATCAAACTTACAATAATGAACACCTTGTGAAACAGCTGTGAAAACCAACCTGGTAATATTTAAGATTTTAATACATAAACGTTGATCTATTTTTTGTCATGTATTTATTTTCACAGATTTTTTTGTACACTCACATGGCAATCATAGACTAAAATATTGAATTGTGGTGTGTGGAATATAGAGGAGGTGGGTGCCTTGTGGCTGGGAGGTTCTGCCTGTCACTTGTTTTCAACAGGCAGCCAGTCTGTTTCTCCTCCTTGTCCATGTTCAGTCTCACCTTGATTGATAACAGGAATAAATGCTATTATATTTCATATTAGAAATACATTTCTTAGATATCTATTGGAGGGCCAGAATATAAATGAACAGCGGACAATCATTTTTACCCGGTCAAAAACCTCCGTATCCTTCTCTGTCCGTGCCTGAAGGTGGTCCTCGAAGGCGTTCTGATCTGCTTCCACAACGACCACATCAGGTGGGGTTTCAGTGATCTGAAAGTACGTTATACAAAAATAGCAATAGACAAACAACACTAATAGACAACAACAACACTAATAGACAAACAACAACACTAATAGACAACAACAACACTAATAGACAACAACGACACTAATAGACAAACAACAACAGACAAACACACACTAATAGACAAACAACGACACTAAGTAGACAACAACAACACTAATAGACCAACAACAACACTAATAGACAACACACGAAACAACTCATTAGGACAACAACAACAACACTAATTAGACAACAACAACACTAATATAGACAAACAACAACCACTAATAGACAAACAACAACACTAATAGACAACAAAACACTCATAGACAAAACAACAACACTAATAGACAACAACACTAATAAGACAAACAAACAACACTAATAGACAACAACAACACTAATAGACAACAACAACACTAAATAGACAAACAACAACACTAATAGGACAACAACGACACTAATAGACAAACACACACTAATAGACAACAACAACACTAATAGACAACAACGACACTATTAGACAACAACAACAACAAACCACTAATAGACAAACAACAACACATAATAGACAACAACAACACTAATAGACAAACACAACACTAATAGACAACAACGACACACTCAATAGTGACAACAAACGAGACACTAATAGACAAACAACAACACTAATAGACAACAACACTAATAGACAAACAACAACAACACTAATAGACAAACAACAACACCAAGTCAACCACACATTTGAAAGACTACAGTATATGTAATAATTGTATATACAATTGCATTGTTTACSTCAGTCAACAGCTGCGGCTCCCGTCCGTACTCGGTGGAGGCCTGGAYGCTGCTGTTGTGTGCAAAGAGACTTACCTTCAGGTTGTCCTCCCAACCTTCCTTCCTGGTATCAGTGGGCAGGGACATTTAATCAGCAAAGAAGAAACATCTAAATAGCTGCTTTTATGTTGCCTCTCATTCAATGAGTTTGTGATCCTGTACAGTTTCTTCAGAAAGTATTCAGACCCATTTTGTTATGTTACAGCCTGAATTCAAAAAATTGATTCAATATATGTTTTTTTTTTCTCCGATCTAAACACAATTACCCGTAATGACAAAGTGAAAACATGTTTTTATACATTTTTACTACTGAACTTATTTAGGTTTATCCACAACAAAGGGGTTGAATAGTTATTTACTCCAGACATTTCAGTGTTTCATTTTTTATTTGTTTTTAAAAAATCATTAAAACATAATTCCATTTTGACATTATGGGGTATTGTTTGTTAGCWAGTGACAACAAATCTCAATTTAATCAATTTTAAATTCTGGCTGAACGTAACAAAATGTGGAAAAAGTYAAATGATATGCCAGCATAAGTTTTAAGTTCCTCGGCGAACACATCACAGACAAACTGAAATGGTCCACCCACACAGACMGTGTGGTGAAGAAGGCGCAACAGCGCCTCTTCAACCTCAGGAAGCTGAAGAAATTTGGCTTGTCACCTTAAACCCTGACAAACTTTTACAGATGCACAATCGAGAGCATCCTGTCGGGCTGTATCACCGCCTGGTATGGCAACTGCACCGCCCTCAATCACAAGGCTCTCCAGAGGGTGGTGCGGTCTGCGCAAACTACCTGCCCTCCAAGACACCTACAACACCCGATGTCACATGAAGGCCAAAAAGATTATCAAGGACAACAACCACCCGAGCCACTGCCTGTTCACCCCGCTACCATCCAGAAGGCGAGGTCAAAACAGGTGCATCAAAGCAGGGACCGAGAGACTGAAAAACAGCTTCTATCTCAAGGCCATCAGACTGCTAGACAGCCATCACTAGAGAGAGGCTGATGCCTACATACAGGCTTGAAATCATTGGTCACTTTAATGGATCACTAGTCACTTTAATAATGCCACTTTAATAATGTTTACATATCTTACATTACTCATCTCATATGTATATACTGTACCTTATATCTATTGCACCATGGCTATGCTGCTCATCTATATATTTATATGTACATATTCTTATTCCTCCCTTTAGATTTGTGTGTGTTAGGTAGTTGTTGTGGAATTGTTAGATTACTTGTTAGATATTACTGCACTGTCGGAACTAGAAGCACAAGCATTTCGCTACACTGTCATTAACATCTGCTAACCATGTGTATGTGACAAATACAAAGGGTAGGCAACAACAGATTCGCCACGTTGATCCTCAACACAGGGGGCCCCTCAGGAGTGCATGCTTAGTCCCCTCCGGTACTCCATGTTCACCCACGACTGCGTGGCTGCTCACGACTCCAACACCATCATTAAGTTWACAGACGACGCAACGGCGGCAGGCCTGATCACCGACGACAATGAGACGGCCTACAGGGAGGAGGTAGGAGACCTGGCAGTGTGGTGCCAGGACCACAACCTGTCCCTCAACGTCCACAAGACAAAGGAGCTGATCGTGGACTACAGGAAACGGAGGGCCGAGCACGCCCCCATTCACATCAATGGGGCTGTAGTGGAACAGGTTGAGAGATTCAAGTTCCTCTGTGTCCACATCACTAAGGAATTATCATGGTTCACACACACCAACACAGTCGTGAAGTGGGCTTGACAACGCCTCTTCCCCCTCAGGAGGCTAAAAAGATTCGTCATGGCCTCCTCAGATCCTCAATAAGTTCTACACCTGCATCATTGAGAGCATCTTGACTGGCTGCATCACCGGTTGGTACGACAACTGCTTGGCATCTGATTGCAAGGCGCTACGGAGGGAAGTGTGTACGGCCCAGTACATCAACCTCCCTGCCATCCAGGACCTCTACACCAGACTTTGTCAGAGGAAGGCCCTAAAAATAGTCAAAGACTCCAGCCATCCAAGTCATAGACTGTTCTCTCTGCTATCGCACGGCAAGTGGTACTGATGCACCAAGTCTGGAACCAACAGGACCCTGAACACCTTTTACACCCAAACTGCTAAGTAATTAGTTCAATAGTTAACCACGTCATAAGACTGCTAAGTAATTAGTTAAATAGTTAACCAAGCCGTAAGACTGCTAAGTAATTAGTTAAATAGTTAACTAAGCCGTAAGACTGCTAAGTAATTAGTTAAATAGTTAATCAAGCCATAAGACTGCTAATTAGTTAAATAGTTAACCAAGCCGTAAGACTGCTAAGTAATTAGTTAAATAGTTAACCAAGCCGTAAGACTGCTAAGTAATTAGTTAAATAGTTAACCAAGCCATAAGACTGCTAATTAGTTAAATAGTTAACCAAAACGTAAGNGAGCCACTGCCTGTTCACCCCGCTATCACCCAGAAGGCGAGGTCAGTACAGGTGCATCAAAGCAGGGACCGAGAGACTGAAAAACAGCTTCTATCTCAAGGCCATCAGACTGCTAGACAGGCATCACTAGAGAGAGGCTGATGCCTACATACAGGCTTGAAATCATTGGTCACTTTAATAAATGGATCACTAGTCACTTTAATAATGCCACTTTAATAATGTTTACATCTCTTACATTACTCATCTCATATGTATATACTGTACCTTATATCTATTGCACCATGCCTATGCTGCTCATCTATATATTTATATGTACATATTCTTATTCCTCCCTTTAGATTTGTGTGCGTTAGGTAGTTGTTGTGGAATTGTTAGATTACTTGTTAGATATCACTGCACTGTCGGAACTAGAAGCACAAGCATTTCGCTACACTGTCATTAACATCTGCTAACCACGTGTTGTAACGGTAGTCTTCGTCCTCCTCGTCTGAGGAGTAAGAAATGTCAGACCAAGATGCAGCGTGGTGAGTATCCATTTTAATAGGAATACGTGAAACAAACAAAATAACAAATAAACGAACGAAGACACAACAGTCCCGAAATAGTGAACACTAAACACAGGAACACACGATCATGAACAATCCCCCACAACCCACAATGACAAACAGGCTACCTAAATATGGTACCCAATCAGAGACAACGACAAACACCTGCCTCTGATTGAGAACTATGTCAGGCCAACACATAGAAATAGACAAACAAGACATACAACATAGAATGCCCACTCAGATCACACCCTGACCAAACAAAACATAGAAACATACAAAGCAATCTATGGTCAGGACGTGACACGTGTATGTGACCAATACAATTTGATTTGATTTATATACATTAAAGGTGACATAACAATTGAATGATATGACAGTATATACATTAAGGTGACAATTATTGCATTGGAAATCCAATCTGACCTTTAATCAGGATTTTTTTTTTTTATTGTGTGTTTTTCAAAACTCAAAAGTAGTGATTAGGATAGATCAGGATAATGTTGATCCCACTGAAAGGATGGATTCAGAATTTAAAAGGGTAGGCAACAACAGATTCGCCACGTTGATCCTCAACACAGGGGGCCCCTCAGGAGTGCATGCTTAGTCCCCTCCGGTACTCCATGTTCACCCACGACTGCGTGGCTGCTCACGACTCCAACACCATCATTAAGTTWACAGACGACGCAACGGCGGCAGGCCTGATCACCGACGACAATGAGACGGCCTACAGGGAGGAGGTAGGAGACCTGGCAGTGTGGTGCCAGGACCACAACCTGTCCCTCAACGTCCACAAGACAAAGGAGCTGATCGTGGACTACAGGAAACGGAGGGCCGAGCACGCCCCCATTCACATCAATGGGGCTGTAGTGGAACAGGTTGAGAGATTCAAGTTCCTCTGTGTCCACATCACTAAGGAATTATCATGGTTCACACACACCAACACAGTCGTGAAGTGGGCTTGACAACGCCTCTTCCCCCTCAGGAGGCTAAAAAGATTCGTCATGGCCTCCTCAGATCCTCAATAAGTTCTACACCTGCATCATTGAGAGCATCTTGACTGGCTGCATCACCGGTTGGTACGACAACTGCTTGGCATCTGATTGCAAGGCGCTACGGAGGGAAGTGTGTACGGCCCAGTACATCAACCTCCCTGCCATCCAGGACCTCTACACCAGACTTTGTCAGAGGAAGGCCCTAAAAATAGTCAAAGACTCCAGCCATCCAAGTCATAGACTGTTCTCTCTGCTATCGCACGGCAAGTGGTACTGATGCACCAAGTCTGGAACCAACAGGACCCTGAACACCTTTTACACCCAAACTGCTAAGTAATTAGTTCAATAGTTAACCACGTCATAAGACTGCTAAGTAATTAGTTAAATAGTTAACCAAGCCGTAAGACTGCTAAGTAATTAGTTAAATAGTTAACTAAGCCGTAAGACTGCTAAGTAATTAGTTAAATAGTTAATCAAGCCATAAGACTGCTAATTAGTTAAATAGTTAACCAAGCCGTAAGACTGCTAAGTAATTAGTTAAATAGTTAACCAAGCCGTAAGACTGCTAAGTAATTAGTTAAATAGTTAACCAAGCCATAAGACTGCTAATTAGTTAAATAGTTAACCAAAACGTAAGACTGCTAAGTAATTAGTTAAATAGTTAACCAAGCCATAAGACTGCTAAGTAATTAGTTAAATAGTTAACCAAGCCATAAGACTGCTAAGTAATTAGATAAATAGTTAACCAAGCCATAAGACTGCTAAGTAATTAGTTAACTAGTTAACCAAGCCGTAAGACTGCTAAGTAATTAGTTAACTAGTTAACCAAGCCATAAGACTGCTAAGTAACTAGTTAACTAGTTAGTCCAGGTACCTATTCATATCTGCATTGACTCTTTTCTACTCGTTGACTCATCACATACGCTCAGTGAGAGGTGACCTGCTCATGCTTTGACTCATCACAACGCTCAGTGAGAGGTACCTGCTCAGTTGCTGACTCATCACATACGCTCAGTGAGAGGTGACCTGCTCAGTGCTTTGACTCATCACATACGCTCAGTGAGAGGGACCTGCTCAGTGCTTTGACTCATCACATACGCGCAGTGAGAGGTGACCTGCTCAGTGCTTTGACTCATCACATACGCTCAGTGAGAGGTGAACTGCTCAGTGCTTTGTAAATGGGAGGTGCCAGAACAAAAAAGTAAGTACGAGAGGGGTGACCTGGGAACTCTGAGGTACCGGAACCCATGAGAGAAGTGACCTGGGAGCTCTGTGTTACCGGAACCCATGAGAGAGGTGACCTGGGCGCTCTGAGTACCGGAACCCATGAGGGAGGTGACTGGGAGCTCTGTGTTACCCGAACCCATGAGAGAGGTGACCTGGCGCTCTGAGGTACCGGAACCCATGAGGGAGGTGATCTGGGAGCTCTGTTTTCCCGGAACCCATGAGGGAGGTGACCTGGGAGCTCTGAGTACTGGAACCCATGAGGGAGGTGATCTGGAGCTCTGAGGTACAGGAACCCATGAGGGAGGTGATCTGGGAGCTCTGTTTACCGCGAACCCATGAGGGAGGTGATCTGGGAGCCTGAGCGAACCCATGAGGGAGGTGACCTGGGAGCTATGAGGTACTGGAACCCATGAGGGAGGTGACCTGGGAGCTCTGTGTTCCGGAACCATGAGGGAGGTGATCTGGGAGCTATGAGTGACTGGAACCCATGAGGGAGGTGATCTGGGAGCTCTGTGTTCCCAGAACCCATGAGGGAGGTGACCTGGGAGCTCTGTGTTCCAGAACCCATGAGGGAGGTATCTGGGAGCTCTGTGTCCCAGAACCCATGAGGGAGGTGATCTGGAGCTCTGTGTCCCAAACCCATGAGGGAGGTGACCTGGGAGCTCTGAGCGAAACCATGAGGGAGGTGATCTGGGAGCTCTGTGTTCCAGAACCCATGAGGAGGTGACCTGGAGCTCTGTGTTCCAGAACCCATGAGGGAGGTGATCTGGGAGCTCTGTTCCCGGAACCCATGAGGAGGTGATCTGGGAGCCTGTGTTCCCGGAACCCATGAGGGAGGTGATCTGGGAGCTCTGTGTTCCCGAACCCATGAGGGAGGTGACCTGGGAGCTCTGTGTACCGAACCCATGAGAGAGGTCGCTGGGCGCTCTGAGACCGGAACCCATGAGGGAGGTGACCTGGGAACTCTGTGTTCCCGGAACCCATGAGGAGGTGATCTGGGAGCTCTGTGTTCCGAACCCATGAGGGAGGTGATCTGGGAGCTCTATGTTCCCGGAACCCATAGGGAGGTGATCTGGGAGCTCTATGTTCCCGCGAACCCATGAGGAGGTGACCTGGAGCTCTGTGCCAGAACCCATGAGGAGGTGATCTGGGAGCTCGTTGGTCCCGGAACCCATGAGGGAGGTGATCTGGAGCTCTGTGTTCCCGGAACCCATGAGGGAGGTGATCTGGGAGCGTCTGTGTCCCGAACCCAGGAGGGAGGTGACCTGGGAGCTCTGAGGACAGGAACCCATGAAGGAGTGATCTGGGAGCTCTGTGTTACCGAACCCATGAGGGAGGTGATCTGGGGATCTGAGCGGAACCCATGAGGAGGTGACCTGGGAGCTATGAGGTACTGGAACCCATGAGGGAGGTGACCTGGGAGCTGTGTTCCAGACCCATGAGGGAGGTGATCTGGAGCTCTGTGTTCCCAGAACCCATGAGGGAGTGATCTGGGAGCTCTGTGTTCCCAGAACCCATGAGGAGGTGACCTGGAGCTCTGAGCGGAACCCATGAGGGAGGTGATCTGGGAGCTCTGTGTTCCAGAACCCATGAGGAGGTGACCTGGGAGCTCTGTGTTCCCAGAACCCATGAGGGAGGTGATCTGGGAGCTCTGTGTTCCCGGAACCCATGAGGAGGTGATCTGGGAGCTCTGTGTTCCCGGAACCCATGAGGGAGGTGATCTGGAGCTCGTGTCCCGGAACCCATGAGGGAGTGACCTGAGGCTCTGTGTTACCGAACCCATGAGAGAGGTGACCTGGGCGCTCTGAGGTACCGGAACCCATGAGGGAGGTGACCTGGGAACTCTGTGTTCCCGGAACCCATGAGGGAGGTGATCTGGGAGCTCTGTGTTCCCGGAACCCATGAGGGAGGTGATCTGGGAGCTCTATGTTCCCGGAACCCATGAGGGAGGTGACCTGGGAGCTCTGAGGTACCGGAACCATGATAAAAAAAAATATCCTTTATATTAAAGCAGTTCATGCACATCATCACATTTGTGTGGTGACATAGAGCAGTAGAGGGAGTTACAGAAGTTACACATGGTGGTGTCCTAGGGTCCAGGAAGTGTTCGACCTTTTATATACGCCTTGCATGCAATTCTACATCATTTTACATGACTGGAGACTTTGGCATAATCATTTTTAACGCCGTGTTCAAAACAACTTGGAACTCTGAGCTGGGAAATCTTCAACTTCCGTCTTCAGTGTGTTCAAGACAACTGGGTAATCGGGAAAAAAACGATCTCCGACTGGAAAATGAGTTTTGATACAGGTCATCCCCAACTAAGAATTCCAAGTGGGGAACTCTGGCCTCTTACTAGAGCTCCGAACGTCATGATTCAACCTTGTCTTGAAAGCACCATAATACAGCTCAAATGATCGAAATGAAAAACGACCTTGTCTTGAATCCATCAATAGCCTAGTCCTAGGTGTGGAGAGACATACTGTATATTCTAGGCTACAATATGAGGAAATTACAGTCCTAAAACAGCTTTCCAGTTTCACTGACTCACCCAATGATGCGCAGCTCACTAGCCCGGGTTCTGACTAGCCCGGTGATGGCCAATCCACTCGTGCCAAAAGCCTCTCTCTCTCTTGTTTCACTTTGTAAAACAATAGTTGGAAGTTGATCTAATATTTTGGTAGCCAACAACTGACAGATTAGAGTCTTCTGTTTTCAGCAGGAGCCATTTGCTTTCCAACCTGTGTTTTCTCGCGATTGTATTTGAAATATAGCAGAAGGCCAGTTACGTCTGCTGCTGTTTGTTCACTAACAGATATTCTGCGCGTTCCCGACTGTAGGCTAGGCCTTGTTATTGGATACAAATAAAATAAAATAAGCTATTTATCCTTTGTGGCTTTCTCATGGTGTAATAGGCTATTCTGAATTAATTCATTTATTTCTGAACAGACAACAGTAATTCTATAACTTGGGCAAATTAATTTCAATTTATCGGGCGTTCTGCATCTCCTCCAGAACCCTTTGAATCTATAAGGAAATAAATGATGAAGGGCAATGCTGGAGAGATGAGAATTAATTAACGAAGAGGCAACTCAAATATTGTTATTCTTTTTTTATATAGTGCTATTTACACATGACATATGGTCGCAACCATTTTGGATATGTAGCAAACGTTGAATCTAGCGAAATAACTTAAAAATATTMATTTACCTGGTTTTCTCCCCTTTCTCCTACCTGGTCCGCTCTTCAAAAGAGACCCCAAACGTTTCAATCTCAATTAAGTTCCACTTGTTTAATGTTTATTTCCCATTTTTCTACAGTAAAATGTTGTTCGTGAATATACTGTTATAATGATGATAGTCTCTTACTCTTAACAAAACCAGTCAGACTTTCATCACTTTGAAACTGATTGTACGATGTTTTATGCAATCCACTAAAATATGTTTCTGCAAGAAAATGACTTATTTATGTTTTTTAATATAAAATAAAATCATACATTGGGAGTTAAAATGTAATGGTAACAATGAGAATTTTATAACATGACAGATCTTTGTCTCTGGAATCCTGACGATGTGAGAGACTGGCCAACACATTCCTACAGGATGGGATGCCACACCCTGACATTCAGACAGACAGACAGACAGACAGACAGACAG
>NW_019942856.1:175725-178773 GCF_002910315.2 Salvelinus sp. IW2-2015 | reverse complement strand
ACAGACAGACAGACAGACAGACAGACAGACAGACAGACAGACAGACAGACAGACAGGCAGACCAGACAGACAGACAGACAGACAGACAGACAGACAGACAGACAAGACAGACAGACAGAAGACAGACAGACAGACAGACAGACAGACAGAACAGAAGATGGGGAGAGGAGGGGGGGAGAAGATAGGGAGGAGATGGGGGGAGAGAATGGCGGGGAGGAGATGGGGGAGAAAGAGATGGGGGAGGAGATGGGGGAGGAAATGGGGGAGGAGAAGGGAGAGGAGTTGGGGAAGGAGATGGGGGGGAGGAGATGGGGCGGGAGATGGGGGGAGGAGATGGGGAGGAGATGGGGGAGGCTTTAATACAGTGTAAATACATATGTAATTACACTGTAACAAGTGTTGTAGTTAATTGTAATAACTCATAGTTACACTGTAATAAAAAAATGTAACTGGTGGTAATTGCAGTCTGTAATTACAGAGGTGTAACGACGAAGCTGTTCTTTTCAGCTGTATCCGATTCAGTAATAACTGTCACAAGGTTGTAATCTGTTGTGGACAGATGCGCTGGGAGTCCAGTTTACAAAGGTTGGAGGCTCAAAAGGAACTCCCGAGTGGCGCAGCGGTCTAAGGCACTGCATCTCAGTGCTAGAGGCGTCACTACAGACCCTTGTTCGATTCCAGGCTGTACTGTATCATAACCCGGCCGTGATTGGGAGTCCCATAGGTGGCGCACAATTGGCCCAGCGTCGTCCAGGTTTGGCCAGGGGTAACTGACTTGCCTAGTTAAATAAACTAAAAAAGGCTCTAATTTCCTACCCATGAATGTGCATCCTTCAAAATCTCCACTGAATGTTGTTGCTAGCACTTTTGACCCCTAAAAGTGTAGCATCTGTGTTAGCTTAGTTGAGTCTACAAAAACATATCGATATAGGTCCTCCTCACTGACTACCATACGAGTGTCATCTCAGATTATATATATATATATATCTTATTTTATTTGATTACATTACCCATTATGACATTATGCAAAGTACATAAAATATCTGTATAAGTACAATGTAATTACTAGGTGTTACACTTTTAGGTATCGTTAAATGTACTTTTTAATTTGTACACAATGTGTACCTACAAAGTATTGTATATGTTGAACACTGGAGTTCAGTCTTGTCTACCCTCATTCCAACCCCCTTGTCTACCCCACACCCCCACTCCAACCCCTCCCCTTGTCTAAAACCCACTCCAACCCCTTGTCTAAAGTCTGTTCTCAGATCAGCTCATAGGGACGTCTGTTCTCAGATCAGCTCATAGTGACGTCTGTTCTCAGATCAGCTCATAGTGACGTCTGTTCTCAGATCAGCTCATATTGACGTCTGTTCTCAGATCATCTCTCTCTCCAGATCCTCACCTGTTCTCCCTTTCAGCCTAAATGCTGGGGACCCCTGGCCTTTCTTCTCCATTGCCACACCATGTGGGAGCAGTCACAGCGCCACGACAGCTGTGTCAACCTCAGCCCGGGCGCAACTGGCAACTGGCAACTGGCAACTGGCGTAGCTCAGTGAAGGACAGCTAGCAGGCCCGACCATTAATGTCACATCACTTAATGAGTCAGCAGCATACAACTCCGACGGCTGAAGCTCTCTCTCTCAGACACGGGACGCAAGCGTTTCACTATACTGTTACTAGGTTCCCGATGAACCTTTTTCTACTTCGATAATGTGTTAGATCCATGATTTTAGCACTTTACGTCACTTGTTACGTTACAGTAACTTGTCAACAATACGTCTGCATTTAGATCTACTCAAAATGAATATACGCTGTATGTTTTCTGTGGCTCGTGTGGGTATTCAGACAGGGATASGCTGTATGTTCTCTGTGGCTTGTGTGGGTTTTCAGACAGGGACGCTGTATGTTCTCCTTTGCATTCTGTATTGCAATGGAAAACCAAAAGTAATTTGATCAAACCATCATAACATAATCCTCCTTAGCCAAGATTACCACCCACACCGGAACACACATTGGAATAGGTGGRATGTTTGAGGTGGCATAGATAGGATGGTAGAGGCCTGGGGTTTGGGTGTTGATGGTGGGGTGATCTCTGCTCCCCTCAAAGGGAATTTCCTCCCAAGAATAGTTGTCTGTTCGGGGGTTAAGCTGTTAGGTTGTTCTATCCTGGGGAGATAATATGGATTCGTCTCAAATGGAACCCTGTTCCCTTCATAGTGCACTACTTTAGACCAGAGTAGTGCACTATGTAGGGAATAGGGTGATTTTTTTGAGACGCACGTTACCCTATACTATTGGTGGAAGACCTGATCTGGTGTCAGCTGTTGGTGTATTTATACCAAGGACCTCTACGCCACGCTGTCCCAAGAGAAATTATCTGCTGCTAACAGCACTGTGTTGTGACCTCCCCAAATGCAGTGGGACATTGGAGAGGGGCGAGAAGGGCAGAGGGAGGGTGAGAGGGGCGGAGGGGGGTGAGAGGGGCGGAGGGGGGTGAGAGCGACTGGAAGGGCGAGAGGGGCAGAGGGGGGGGACTCATCATGAGGGGCTGCAGTGGCTCGTGGGGTCTGCGTACCAACATCCAGCACCCCACATTGCAAGAAAAAACATTTTAGCACCCCCCCCCCCTCCTCGTGAGAGTCAGAAGAGAAAAAAAAATCGTTTAAAGTTCAATTTTCCATGGGGTAGAGAGAAATTTAGCAATTTTATACGATTTTATGCATTCACACCTTTTGCCATTGGTCGGGGAGAAAAAATGTCAGTATTATAGATCATCTTCCTTGCAATTCTACACATTTTGCCATAGGAATGGAGGAAATATTTGCAGTTTTTTAATATAAACTGACGATCAATGTGCCCCACACCGCTTGGTAATTCGACCATGTTTACTACAAGTTTAGATATCTGGCGCCAATCATATATATTTTTTTGCTTGAGGGGTTAATTTGATTTTTGAAACCTTTATTTAACTAGGCATAGTCGAGTTAAGGACAAATTATTGTTTACAATGACAGCCTAAGAACAGTGGGTTAAATCTCTCTTTTG
>NW_019942856.1:169862-173486 GCF_002910315.2 Salvelinus sp. IW2-2015 | reverse complement strand
CTGTTTTTTTGTGGCCCCCCCCACCCCTATCAAAGTTGCCCGACCCTGGATCAGAGGTTATATGTTACTAGAATCCATGTTGAATGTTATAGGCCTAATGTCAGCCTGGGAGGTTCAGCCAGGCTTTTGCTGATGTAAATGAGGTAGACCTGCCTTTGACATAAATTTAGTGTCGCCCTCGGCCCAAGTGGGAATTTCCTCTTGGTCAAATGGTTAAGACTTTCTTGGGCGAGAGATGACTGCCGATCCTAGAGTCACATGGGCAAATCCTTATTGCCAAATAACTCCTGTAGGTATGTGATCACACACAGGACTGAGTCCTAAATGGTACCCTTAAATGGTACCCTATTCCCTATGTAGTGCACTACTATTAACCAGACCAGGATCCAAAGGGTCAAAGTAGTGCACCACATAGGGTGCAATTTAGGATTCACCCAGTCAGCTGTCCTACTGTCCTACCAATCCATTATCCTCATTTGTTATTGTTAACTCCAGGTATATGTGTCCTGGTGAAGCCTGCTACTGGGACATAGTCCGCATAACTGGAAATGTTGCATTTGAGTCCCGCTGCCTCTCTCTCTCTGAACCACTTGACCGCGGGAAATAGAAATTAAACAACTGTTGAATGTAGTGACATCCTGTATGTGATGCTGGGGGAGAAAGAAACCCACCGGCGATACGCCCCCAAATGCCCCACCCCCCCCCCACCTCCCCTATTCCCTAACGCACTACTTTTGACCAGAGCCCTATGAACCTTGGTCAGAAGTAGTGTACTTCAGAGGGAATAGGGTTCCATTTTTGGAAGCAGACCTGGGGCTACAAAATATGGGATGCTATTTGTGGACGGTGAATGCCTCCAAAATAGTGTGAGCATAAGGTTTCATTATAAAGCCCCTCTTAGAGCCGTAGCTCTCTGTGAACGAGGCCCCCCCCACCCCACCCGGTTCCAACCGCCCCGGGGGCCATTTTAGAAACACAGGTGGTGACCTTAGTGGAGCCGCTGAGGCTTGTGCTTGCTACAGAGGAAAATGTTAGCGATACACACACAGGGACACACAGCGACACACAGGGACACACACACACACCTACAGGAACACACAAGCATGGGCACACACACCACAGGATCCAGTTCACGAATGGCACACATACACACGGGACACACACACACACACCAGGACCACACACACACACCACACACAGGGACCCACCACAAGCCACTACGCTGTGTTATGCTACATACATACACACACCACACACACACACACACACACACACACACACACACACACACACACACACACACAACACACACACACAACACACACCAACACACACACAACCCCACACACACATGCTGCTGAAGCCATCCAGCTCTTGTGGGTGATCTGAACCCGGTATGAAACATTAGAGGATGCCTTCGAGTGGTAGGCGAGAACACGGTATGAACATTAGAGACTGCCTTAGAGGGCAGGCGGAACACAGGTATGAAGCATTAGAGATGCTTAGAGGGCAGGAGGAACAACGGTATGAACATTAGAGATGCCTTAGAGGGCGGAGAAAACGGTATGAAGGCTTAAGTGCCTTGAGGGCAGGGAGAACACGTGTATGAAACATTAGAGATGCCTTAGAGGGTAGGAGAACACGGTATGAACATTAGAGATGCCTTAGAGGGTAGGGAGAAACGTATGAAGCATTAGAGATGCCTAGAGGGCGGGAGAACACGGTATGAAACATTAGAGCTGCGCTTAGAGGGTCAGCGGAGAACTGACGGTATGAAGCTTAGAGATGCCTTAGCGAGCGGGAGAACACGTATGGCAACACTAGGAGATGCTTTAGGGGCAGCGGAGCACACGTTATCAAACCTCAAGGGCTGAATCCTTACCCACCGATGCCTATTACACAATGACATATCTAACGCTACATATACAGTTTGCTGTTCAGTATGGGTTATTACTGACGTGCTAGCCTTGCTTGATTCCACTGATATGAGACGTCATTGGTGTCTGATTGTGCTTGGCTAAACGAGTCACCAAGTAACAGCAATTCAAGTAGAGCACTTTTGAATGAGACTTCTAAGGTTAACATACGTTGTAAGGTGTCACAATCTTGTACGGTTCCACATTCTTCAGGTTTTAATCTCGTCACTGGATCTAACCATTTAAATTATGAGTTACACACCTTCGAGGGTTAATATGTAGTCTAACATTTGTAAGGTTACTATATTGTAATTTACCCGCTTAAGGATTACAGCAGTGTAAGATTACTCACTTGTGTGAGCTACACTCTGTAAGGTTACATATCTGTACGATTCACATTGTAAGTAACATCCGTAAGATTAATTGTAAGGTTAGCACAGCTGTAAGGTTACCATATTGTAGGTTCTGTGTAGGTTACTTGTGACGGTCGAGCATCATCACCTCCCAGAGCTACGTGAGAGCTCCATTTCTATCCTTGTAAGTACGATTTAGCATATACACACATTTGACTCGCTTCGATGCGATACCGTGCCCGGACCTTCTGCTCACGTCGCTCGGACTTTCACATCTATGCACAAAAGCTCTCCCATGTCTCGCTCGATATGTCGAACTCGCTTTGTAAGTTCTATTGTATGTTACATCTTGTAAGGTTACCATCTGAAGATCTCCACATCCATTCTGACGTGCGGCGCCGTACACATGTGTAAGGTTACCATCTTCGAGGTCCTAACATTGTCAACGTTACAATGTAAGGTTCGTACATCCTTAAGTTACATATTGGTAAGTTACACATTTATGGTATACACATGTGTACGGCTTACTATTGTAAGTGTTACACCTTGTTGAGTGTAATTCAAGGTTACATATTCTGTAAGGTTACACTTCTCATCTGGCCTTCCCACCTTTGATACATATTATAAGCCCCTCTACATTCCTCTCCACTGCCTGGCTCACCACTGACCTCCTACGCAATTGTGATCATGGTTTGTTCCTGTGCGCCTACGTTGTTCCCTACTCCCTCGACTCATCTGTCCTTCCCTTATGTCTCATTTGCTACGTCTTCCTTTCTACGCCAACAGCATGTCTACAGCCTCTACTCTTTAGGTTGTGTCCATACTTCACTATATCCGTGTTTCATCATTTGTTGCATAACCAAATGTTTTCATCATATTTCAGCCTAAGCAGTCACCTTTTTCAACTGTTATTTTTGATACTGTGTGTGGCCAATGTTCATTAATTGCTCGGTTTGGCGAAGTCATACAAACATCCACTTGCAGCAGATTCTTCAGACTCCACACATATCACCAGACACTAGGGTGGCAGTTCAAAAGACTGTAAAATTGAAACCTTCTTAGGGTGATGTGTATAGGGCCTCAACCGGTTCAAGGTTATTTAATAGATTACTGGTCATCTACTGTTAGTAGCCCTGTAGCGTTCTCATTGTTCACAACATATTTGCTTTGTAGATTAGATTACAGGATGTGACCTAGACAGGGATCTCTACAGGACATGTGAACCAGACAGGATCTCTACAGGATGTGAACCAGACAGGATTCTGCTACAGGATAGCCAGACAGGGATCTCTACAGGATGTGAACCGACAGGGATCTCTACAGGAATGTGAACCAGACGGGATCTCTACGCGATG